>NW_006800192.1:354999-454551 GCF_000485575.1 Poecilia formosa | reverse complement strand
TATATATATAACATGTAATGTTTCCGTTTTTTTCTGAAACATTACATGATAAGTCTGGCTATGTGTGTTTAAAGTTTTCCTCTGCAAGGTTGGCCTCAGTGTCTTTTACATCCTCTGACATTTTTTCTTCCATTATTGTTGTGAATTTGGCTCCATCCATCTTCGTATCAACTCTACTTTTCAGGGCATGCTGAAGAAAACCAGCATGATGCTGCCACTGTATTTTTACCATGGGCGATGGTCTCTTCAGATTAATGTCCATACTCCATTTTGGGGCATCCATACATCCTTTTTACATGTAGCTCAACAAAGGTTTAGTCTTTTTCGGTCAGAGCAAATATTGTTGTGTTAACAATTGTTTTGTTAGCAGTTTGTTGTGCCCCCCGCACTGTTTGTGGTGAACCAATAATGGAACTTCATATGGCTTTCAGTCCACAATAGCTTATTCTTGTGTCTCTTCACAAAGACTAAAATCGTGGAGTGAAAAAAACTAACAGTTGCTCTGTTAACAGATTCTCCCACTCAAGTTGTGCAGCTCCTCTAGAGTTTCTATGAGACTCTTGGCTGCTTTTCTAGTCAATGCTTAACTTATACTAAGACAAAAGTATAAGTTTAGCCTCTTCCTGTCCAGGTTCTACAGTAAATGATTCTGAATACAAATGTATTCCACACTTTCAGATATTTATTTGTAAAATAAACTGGAAACAATATTCTTTTCCTTATAATTTCACAATTGTGCACTACTTTGCTTTAGTGTATATAAATTGCCAATGAAACACAATGAAGTTTAGGTTGTAAAGAGACAAAATGTGAAAAAGTTAAGGAGACATCAACGCCTTTGCAATCCACTATTTATTTATTTATTTATTTATTTATTTATTTATTTATTTATTTATTTTATTTGTATTTTTTTCATTTATCCATTCCAGAAAACATACTGCTTGCACCTTAAACCTGTTCCAAAACTTTTTCCAATCGTGATAATATTCCCTCCAGAGTGCAACATCTTTGTAATCTCTGATGCTAAGGGAATCTACATAAATCACCTAAAACTCAGACACCTTTTGTGCAGCAAAGAGTAAGGATCAAAGAGTGAGACACAGCCGAACATAGACCAGGTCTGTCCTCTGGACATCAACATCAGCCCCTCCCCCTCCAGGCCTGCTTCACCTTCCACAAAAAAACTCACTGACCCAAACCCATTTTTTTCCAGTCTAAGAGAAATGTCAAGTCCAGACCTAGAAGTCATCGCTTTGAAGGGAACACAGCAGCCAAATATAGCTTGTAGCCTCCACGCCTCCTGACATACATCAAGCTCTACAGGCTCTGTGCGCTGTGGTTAAATTTGGAAAAGTGCCATGCAGTCACTTACTATTAAACATCATAACTATACAAAGAAAATTATACCCAAGCGGCAGAGTATGCACTGTTGCCTGGAAACCTAATGCCATGTTAGGGATTCATCTTGTTTTGAAACAGAAAACACTTATAGGCCAAGCCAATAATAGATCATGGAGCACATAAAGAATAAAATGGAAGCAATTCGAGGGTGTCAACAATGATGGCCGATATAAAGCAGAGAAGCGGACTGGGAGAAATGCACATTTAAGAAAGAAAATCTCAGTAGTTCTAAAACTGGAACCACTGCAGAAAGGATTACTGCTACTCATTTATCAATATGAGATGAGGCACAAAAAGAGAGTTTATTTTTAAAAAAGGGTGCAAGGCACAATTTATCAAAGCTCACTGACTTGTTTAGATATTACAGAAATACACAAATTGCCTCCGGCCAAGAAGATGTGAATCATTTCTGTTGGGATCCGGTGAATCATTGCAAAATTTGAAAACCCAAAATGTCCAATTGGAAAGAAACGAGTTGCATAAAATATGATCAGTAGGGGTGCCAAGAAAGGCAGAACTGTTGCTTTTTGTACAATCATTTCCTAATGCTGAATTGTTTTCCCAACTGAATTAGTGCACTCTAATTAAATGCTACATTTTCTAAATGATGCGGGAGATTATGCCTGTGCATTAAAACAAGACTTCTTAAGGCTTTAATACACATATTTCCTACGGAAGTTGCTATAATCATATGGAGGTTCAGAATGTTTCATTAATTTATTTATTTTGTATGTCATGTGGCATGCAAATAATACATTTGGTAAATTGGATAGACTTTCACTACTACTAATGCTAATATACCCTCTTTGATTTCAGAGCCTCAGACAATAAATGTCATGGAGAACAGTGGAGACATATTGATATTAGAAATGAAGAAATGTAGGTAAAGAAAAACCGATATTAACACATATTAACAATAACGCACAGTTGCATTATTCCTTGTATTTAGCAGCTTTTCTTGGAAGTATAATTTCTGACATAATTAGGTTGTAGGCTGTCTTTATAGTCAAAAACAGGAACAGAGGTGTTGCTTACCATTTTCATTACTGACATTGTGAGAAAATTAACTGTCTTTACTCAGTCCCACTTTTTATCTCATCTCTGTAGGGGACAGATTTTTTTTTTTCCTGCAGGGTCTTCGCAATATCATTAGAAATATGGCAAACACCAAGTTTAAGACAACAATATCAGCCTGCCCATAGCTGGCATGTATGAGACAGCAGCGATATCATGCAGCATGCTGGCTCTGTGAACACTTCTCACCAGTTCAGTAGACTTATCAGGTCCCCTGAATAATTCACAGATGCCTGCCAAAATTTGTTCTTTCGAAAACATTTTGTCTCATTAACACATTCCTTGGTACTATGAAATTATGTGTCAGGCTGAGTGTAAGGTGCTGATAAAATGACTTTCTCTCCATGACACAGCTCAGATGGTACCTGCCCCCTCAAGCCATCTGAGCAGTGTAGACATCTGTGAGCTGCAACCTGCCAAGAACAAGCCTAATGTAAAAATATCAAAAAATATTCTGAAATGGAAAGACGGCTGGAGGGTCATTTGGACAAACTGCAGTGAAAAGCCTTCATGTCAAGAATGAGCTGTGTTTTTTTTCCTCTGTCCCTGTCTAAAGGAAAATGTACACTGCCAGGTCTCGAATTTATGGGTTTTTCTATGACTGCTCTGAGAAGCAGCTCTGAAAAGCTGTCAAGGCAAGAAACCTGTGGAAAGAGCGCTTGTTACCAGACGCCAATATCCAGCTGCCATTTGAAAACGAGTTGCATTTGTGAGGAACGTTTTTGTTGACATCACAAAGTGTCCATCAAAATTGGAAGATGTCAAAACACTGTACTGCATAATTCATCACAACAGCTACAAGCCTTAATTTAATTTATTTCGATCCAGAATGAAATGATTTTTTTTATTTTTGTTTAGAAAAATATTTATAGTTCTGTGGATGTATGGACCATAAAGAAGTGCTCACTTCTTTAAGGTTTTCTTTGAATATCATCTTGTGATGTTTTAAAGAGATGTTGATTAATTTTTAATGCATTACTGATATTCAATGGAGAAACAAACCATTTTCAGAGGAATATTTAACTCTAAGAAAGATATCGCTTGTTCTCATTTGTTCAGGGTTACCTTTAAAAATTCTAAGAATAATGCCATAATGTTTTGTCAGTTGAAGTTGGACCCAAACGCAGAGATACTGAGGTGGCAAATGAATTAGAAAGTTTAATGAAAACAAACTTAAAAAGATAACATGTAACCAGGTCAGGAATAAATAAAAAATCCAAGTAAAGAAACCAGCATGGAGACACAAGGAGAACTAGGGAAAGTGACACGGGTAAACGAGAGGATCTGGCAAGGAGTGGCTGAAAATGAGAAGCTTAAATACTGGGAGGTTGAATGCTGAGACAAAGGACCTAGGGTGATGAGTTAAAGGGTTGCAGGTGAGAGTGAAGGGAACAGGAAGCAGACTGAGGAGAGGGAGAGAAAGAGAATGGCACAGGGGCGAGAGAGAGATTACACAGGGAACTAGGAAATAAGTCCAACTCAAAAGAATATAACTATACTAAAGAAACATATTAAAACTAGAGAAGCTAAAAATAACTAGAAACAGAAATAAACATAATTAGAGACATTAAGAAGAACTGAACTAAAGCTAAACAGAAACAAGATTGAGTTAAATAAAAGAGGAACAAAGAAACAGAAATAAATAAAACCAAAACCCAGACCCTAACAGTAACATAATTTAAAACACATTAAATGGCATTTTAGTACAACAAGGTGATCTCTAATGTGATATAAGTGACCTAAAAAGATATTATTTATGATTTTTAGAAATAATATTGATCTCTATAAAATTTAAGATTGCTCTTCCCTCTCATTCCTACTGGATTGGAAATATTTTTGCTTGCTTCTGGAGAAGGTATGTCTCAGGTTTGAGGGGATAGGATAGGATTTTTTTTTCTCTTGTTTTATGTAATAGATCAACACAAACTGTTGCATAACTGTGAAGAGGAGGAAATAAAGAGATACATGGTTTTTAATATTCTAAAAGTGTGGTAAATTTGTATTCTGCCCTCTTGACTTAATACTGTGCCATTACGGTTTTACTTATAAAGCAGTTTCTCCTCTCAATAGTTCTTTTTTTTGTTTGTTTGTTTTTAAATGGTGTTATGCCTACATAACATTCATTGTTTTTGGTGTATTACCAGTTCTGCACAACTACAGAATAACATTTTTACACATTCTCTGCAAAATAACAAACGCTCACTCAGATTTGATGGAAAAGCAACTGGCCACTAACACCTCCACTAACTTTGGGTGGTGTCTCTGGTCCAATGCACCTGAATCAAATGGAGGAGATATGTCCTTTTGCACAGACTTCCAATTTTAGCGTCATCTAATCAATGCATCTTCTTCCGTGTGTTTATTGTGTCCCCCATAGGACTTTTCCAACAACAGCTGCTCTCGTTTAGTTTCTTCAGATACCACTGAATCCTTCACAAACAACTGAATTTATAGTGGATTTCAATTTAAAAAGGATGCTGATGATGGACCTACCAGGCAGGAGAGCTAGAGGAAGAACAAAGAGGAGATTTGTGGATGTAGTGAAAGAGTACATGAAGGTAATTGGTGTGAGGGGAGAAGATGTGGAAGGTAGGGTTACATGGAGACAGATGACTCACTGTGACGACCTCTGAAGGGAAAAACCAAAAGGAAAATAAATCTATATTCACTAATTAGGTGGCTTCTGAAAGCAGTTGGTTGCACCTGATTTTATTTAAGATTATCAAACTATAGGGAGGAGAAAACAAATCCAAGCCAGCATTTTAACTGTAAGAAATTTGAAAACAATATATGATTTCCTGTCCACTGCACAGTTACGCACCACTTTGTGTAGTTCTATCTCATCAATAAAACTGTATGGATCCAACAAAATGTAAATAACCATAACCATATTGTAAGAAAGAAAGATAAAAAAAAACTGATTCACACACCACTATAAATGGTTTTGTAAAAGTCATTGCAGTTTTATGACAACTGTGTGATGCATCCAAGCTAATTGACAATCTTTCCAATAAGCGCTATCACGCCTCACATCCCCAGTGATGAGATCATACTTCGCAAGCAGGTCTATTTATAGATCCGAGCGCCCGCACTACAATAGCCCCCATCCATTAGCAGTCTGTACAAGCAGAGATGATGAGGCAAATAAGTAATCGGAGAGAAAAGACATTTCCTGTGTTTCGGGTGTGGGAGGGATGTCACGAACAGTGAGAGTCAAATAGAGACTGTTCCGGTCCACTTTCTCTGGCGGACTCACACTGCAGAGTGAAACGACCACCTGTTTGTCCGCAGAATCTACTGTCCAGTTAACTAATAATCCGCTGATAAAAAAAAATAATAATAATAACAGATATAATAGTAATAGTCTATCTCGCTACCTTTAAAATTAGTAAAATAAGAGGAACGAGCACAATAAAAGCTACATGTCACATCAACCTTTAACTACAGAAAACATACCAGTCTTTTTGTGAACACACTTTTAGCACACCTGTCGCGTTGAATTTGTCGTCACATTAAAAATGAAAGGACTGCGAGTGGAGTGTTGACGGTGTACCTTGAGGAGGGCTGGATGTGATGATTGTCTGAAGTGGGATGAAGAGGACGCAGCTATAAATAGCATCCCTTGGTCTTCAGTTATAAAACCCCAGTCTTGTTGAGACACTGACAGACAAGAGTGTTGTCTGCTTCACTTCGAGGTCCCCGAATAATCTATGTTCTCCCGTCCAGCACATCGAACTAGATATGGCAATAAGTTTTACTAGTGCTATATTGTTCTACTAAACGTTTTAAATAATTCAAGTGGAACTATAAATTATATTCCAAACTTTTTCTGTGAAAGATTCACCATAGCTATTTAAAATTGCTGCACGAGAAGATTTAGGTTTATGAAAACGGTACTGTTCTAATGGTTAAAAAAATAAAAGCTATTGTTTGATTTTGTTGCATAACCTGAAGTTCAAAATGTGAACAGCTGCAGTGACGCATCTTCTAAAAATAACGTCACCTCCAAAAGACTATTAAAACGGGAGCAGTGCCATCTAATGGTCGTACTGGCAATTGTCATGTGGGAGAAGCTGATTTGCTTGCTTTGTTCATCAGTAAAATAAAATATTTATGTCCTTGGCATATATTGTTATTTACAGTTATTTTGTTAATCCTTCTGTTACTATTTAGAAATGTGGGAAACATAAAATTAATTCAAGTTCCATCTTTATTCTTCAAATTAAATGCTTTCAAGTTTTATGACTTGGTAAATTTACAAACAACATTACCTGAAAATGTTCAAATAGCATTTAAATGAAAATATTGTCTCTTGTTTTATGACCTTTATGGCCAGTTTGAGAGCCTTCAGGATTAATTTTAAAAACCACAGTGTTTCAGTTTGATTAGTGAACATATATTTTCAGTACTGAGTTCAATTAATGTAAAATGTTAAGAACATTTAAATATATTTTTGAAACTAATATAAGTACACATCTGTAGAAAGATAGTTAATGAAATATAAAGCAAAAGCAAATAAGAACGTCTGTAATTTGTTTTTTGTTTTTTTGTTTTTTTTTTCAAATCTAATTCATTTTTTATTTGGCAGTGGCTTACTCTTAATCATTTCTTTTTGTGACCAGAAATACACCTGAGGTCTTATGAGACGTGAAGGTGACTGTGAACTTGTCCTTCAGCTTTATACCTTTACAAACTCTGCAAGCTCCATATCCTTTGCTTCTTTGATTTTTAGTAGTCTTTACACAGACTGTCTCAGTATAAAATGAAAAATATATATTTAACACAAGTGGATCCTTTAGACATTTACATATTTGTTACTTTTTTTGGTAAATTTAAAATCTTGTCAAAACAATCAACTGAAACCATTCTAAAAATAGCAACACAGCATCACAGTATTGGTCTCTGACGTTCAAGAAAGTTCACCAAGTTCTTCCAAATCTCCTCAAATTGTTCTTCTTGTCCCTCAGTTATATAGGTTAGTCTCTGCAGCCCAACACAGGATGCTGTCTCTTTAAACCAATGCATTTATTGAGGGTGCATCCATCTTCCTCCAAGGTTAGGGACAATGTACTAACCTTCAAGAGACCAAGGTCAACTAAAATAGAATGTTTTGTGTCGGTGCCTTTCGATGAATTTATTTTTGATTCCAGTAGAATAACCTCACCCAAAATATATTTTTTGAAAAATCTAACCTTTAATCTAACAAGTGGGATGGAAAGAAGGTCTGGAGAATTTTTTTTTCTAAATACAAGAACTGGTGGCACAATGTTTTGCACCCCCTCTAACAATCCCTTAATAAAAATAAATGTAAATTAAGCATAGGTCATATGGTATTCATACCAACTAGTTGTTGGGGAGGAGCTTCATGAAAAAAGCATATTGAGTTCCCATCATACATGTAAAGATGTGGAATTTGCTGCATGGTATAGTCTTTAATCAAAATTGTGTGCTTTAATCAGATGAGTCTCAGGTTGAGCTGTTACAAAACAAAGACTCCAGCTGGGTTTAACATGATACACAGGATGAAAGTGGAAAAGCACCTTATAGCCACTGTACAGTGAAAGTACTGCGATGTTGTAGCCATGCTCATCTTCAAAAGGCAGTGAAAACCTAGTTGTAGAGTATGACAACACACATCTCTTCGAAATACCAGAAGATATGACATAAAAATCTGGTGAACTCTGTCAGAAACTAATGTCACAACTGTACTGTTACAAAACACATTAGCAAATCAACACAGAAATGCTTCATCAAACTCAAACTCACCTTATTTGAATGGCCCCAGACCTAATTACGAGAAAACATGTGAGATGAACTGACAAGAAGAGAGAATAATACTTTTGTTGTTGTTTTTTCATAACACCTGCATATTCAACAAACCCTTAAGTCGACAAGGACTTGGTAATTATGTGATGTCTGGCTCTGCATCATTTTCACGGAAGAGCAATGGGAAGCCGCCAACTCCAAATTTTACCCATCTTCGCTCCGTCCCGCGGCAGCTGGGACTGACATGGCAAAGCGACATCACTTTCATCCCAGGATCCCGACTGTCCAGCTGTGTTCTATCTCTCATCCTGACAGACGTCTGCGAGAGCCAAACATCAGAGCATCACAAGGCACTGTCCTTCATGCACATCTGTGGGGGCTGTCTCTTCAAGACTTCACAGCTGTTATCAGGAAACAAAGGATTCTATCATTTTTCAGCAGGGTGTTTGCTTTGGTAAGAAAGCTGCGAGCAGTTTTAGTCCTGATAAGTCTGTGGCCATCAGACTCTCAGTGTTTTGCTGTTTAGTAAAACCTGGGGACATTACTTCTGTCCTCATCTGTGCTCATTTTGCTCTTTTGCTCCCTCCGATTGCCTCCCTCTTTCGCACTTTTACAGCTGTAAACTGGAGTTTGGTGAAAACAGAGGGCCAGAGTGCAGTTTTTAAACCAAGGCTGGAAAGACTAAAGGCATGTACGTAGGCATCTGTTTTCTTCATTTGTGCCTTTGCTCCGCTGTTCCTCCACCTCCTAATTTAATTTGCGGGAACGCAGCTCCATCACAGCCACCCCTGGTGAGACGTATTTCTGCTAGGGTTGCTGCGGCTCTTGTGGGGGTTTAGTGACAGAGCCAGGGGATTACCTACAGCAAAGGTGACCAGTGTGCAAGCAACGCTATCCACAAAACTCCAGCAACATTTTTCCCTCCTCTTTTCTTTTTTGTTTTATCCACCACAATGAAACGTGAGACCACTCAGAGAAGCTGGTGAACATTTCTCACATTCTTTCTGACTCTTGTTAATCACTAACTGCTGCCTTTCTTTGCGAACATACTTTATTTCCAAATTCCACATCTATTAAATGGGGATTAGCTGTTGATGTACTTTAAAGCTCAGCACTCTGCAAAAGCAGTTTTCAAAATAGAACATTGTGCCAACTATTGAGCTCCATTCATTTTTCTATCCATTTTGATCAGGTTTCCTGTTGCTGCAGTAGAGTAGAATTCAAATGGCATGCCATTGTCCTCATCGTGTTTTACTGTAAGGATTGTCAATAGTGTCAGCTTTCTAAATTTGGCCAGAAAGGTCAATTTTAGTCTAATCTGACCAGATCAAACTTTTGTAGATGCTTGTTGTGTTCCCTACATGGCTTGTGTTGACTTACGGACAGGACTTTGTATTTCTTTCTTTAAACCATAGTTTACTTTTTGCCAGTAAGGCCACACTGATGGAGTGCAGAACTTATAGTCGTTCTTTTAACCGATTATCTCACCTGTCCGGTGAATCTCCGCAGCATCTCTAGAGTCAACAAGGAGCCCTTGGCAGCTTCTGTAAATAATGCTTTCAGCTTAGGTGAATGGTCATGTCTTTGTAAGATTCCAGTTGTGCCAGAGTCTTTCTATTTTTGGATGATGGCTTGGATTGTGCTTTGTGAGATTATTTTTTAAAACTTAAGCATGCGTTAAACACTTCAACTACCTCATCTCTGATTTTTCTGATGTGTTTCTTGTTCTTGATGATGCTTTGCAACTCTGAGGCCTTCCCAGAACATTTGCATTTATACTGACATTAAATACATGCATATAGAAGTAATTTAATAAGCGGGTTACTTCTGATGCCGGTTGGCTGCAATGGATTGCAATAGTTCAATACTTTGTGTTAATCTAGCTCACAAAGTCCCATTAAAAATGATGAAATTTGAAATTTGAAATGGTTCTAATTTGAAAAGTTGTGGGGAAAAATTTGAGGAATATGAATACATCTGCAAGGCACTTGGACTGTGAAAGATGCAAAGTTCTGCATAAAATGAGTTACAGTTACACCTAAGGGATCATTTCTAAATTAGCCCTTAGGAGTTTCTTTGAGTTGTCTTCATTAAGTCACTACAGATGTTCACATACCATAGATTGCAATTGAGTTTTCTGGAAATTGTGGCTGTGTGCCTGCAACAGAAACATTTAGTCACAGACGGCACCATAAAGAGATTTGTATCCAGGCTTTTTTGGCACCCTTCGATTATGTACTTCCTGTTCTTTCTGCCTGCCCTGTTTCCACTGGGTACAGGAAATCACAAACTATTTACTGCTGCTGTAGCTGCAACAATCCAAAAACGATTTAAGTACTGAATTACACATCGTGACATCCGGGATCATTGCGCAACATTATGCAGTTCACAAATGAGAATCCATCGCAACACACAGAGAACATATTAGTCTATTAGTTTGTTTTAGATCAGTTCAGTTTATTATTATTTATGACAGGATTAACTCTGAAAAGTTATAAAATGCCCACTGGACTGAAAAATAATTGTAGACAAGGATATTTTACATTAAAGTCTTGATTGTAGTTGAAGAGTAGGCCACTAGAGGGCGAGATTTCCTCAATTGGGAAAGCGCATATACACCCAACTTAGTGCTTATTTGCAAAACACTCAACTTTCCCTGCATATTCAATATGTAATGTATACACAACTTATCTGTCGTCTTGTTTAGCTTGACATGTTTTATTATTATTATTTAAGAGATAAACTATTTCAGTCGTCCATAAATCTTAAAAGAATATAATTTTCTAGTATTTATGTTTCATAGAAGCTGAAGGATGACTCACGGTTATGTGAGTAATAAGAAATACGACTTCACTGCCCAAAAAAGCATTTTACATGAAGCTAAAATTGGCTCTTGTTACATAAAACTATTAAACAAAATAGATTTCACTCTGTTTAAAATGTTTTCTTACAGAACACCCGTGAGAGAGTTCCTAGAAACGCAAATAAAATGTTGCGTCTGTCAAACGCTAGTGTTAGCAACAACCAACCACGAAGACACTTACTAATACGTTGAGGTCAGTTAGCCAATTGTACGCTGTCTTTTTGAGGGGGTGAAATACGGTGGCGGCAATGTTATGGAGTTTCCGCTGCCTCTCTGCTTTCATGCCATCAGCACAGGACGCTAACGCAGGAGCTAAGCTAGAGTCCAGTTAGGCCTCTGTCAGAACAACGAGGGAGACGAGACCAACATTTCTTTATGAGTCTACACGAGAACAGTTAAAATAACAGAAATATGGTGGTTCTCAAAATTCGAGACCAGGTAAGTGAGAATGAAAAATGGTTCATGTTAGCTTAGCTTCTCCCAATTTCTGCATTTGCCAACGGAATGTAATTCGTGGCTAGTCTCCGAAACGGAAGCATTTTAAATGCATTTACTTAAGCAAGAAACAAAATTGAGGAGAACTGTGTGAAAAAGAGTGAGTTATGGCTCACCCTGACGTATTAAATGTAAAACCTGTTGTTAGCATAAATGAGAGATTAGCTGTTACGAAGTTAAAACCAGCTAATGATACAGTGTTTATACCCAGCAATTAGTCAGAGCCGACATAAAATGATGGCTACTCGTATCCAAAGTGATTAGGTAGAATACTGGGATAAAACATCAACCAAAGTGACCTTAAGTAGTCACCTAAAGTGAACATGCTGTTGGTATCAGTGGTTAAATCCCTGTAATGAAGTGTGATGTCAAGGGCTCTGTTTGACTGCTGCAACTGAATGTCTGTGACATTATTTACACTTTGGTAAGATGAGCTGCACAAAATTGTGTGGAGTAAAAACTCAACATAAAAAAACCATTAAATAATAACTTTTCGACTGCAAGGTGTGTAAGTTGTAATTCTCTTTGAATGGAACAATAACTTTATTGAAAGACAATGAGAGCTATGACCAACTACGTGTCAGTTTAGTCATTTTGTGTGTATTTTACAAAAAGTTAAGTTGTATTCACCACTTACTTTTGTTAACAGGTCTAGTGTGCATATGTATGAATGTTTTCAGAGCCATTTATTGACTTCTACTACATGAATGTCTCTAATGCAGGTGTATCCATGTGCTTAATGCTTATAATTTTAATGAGATGTCTGGCATTTTAGTGGAACCAGATATAGGTCCCTTTCTGCTATGTTTAACACTTGACACCTACTTCTGAAAGTGAGAATAGCTCTCTGTGTTGCAGTTGAAGGATTTGTTTTTGCACACGGATGCTATTCTTGTCACATATGTATGTGCACGTGTCCTTTATTGTCTGCGTGCTTGAATGATCGTGTGGCTGGGGCTCCTGTTAGCCAGTGGAGTTGCCAGTGAGCTGTCTCCATGGTGATGGTATTAAGTGGCCTGGCTTCTACGTGAGGAGAGGAGGTGCACACAGGCGAGCAGCTAGAGAGGAGCGTAGAACATTTCCCTCAACACTCGTCCGGGACTGGAGAACCATAAATAGCTGAATGCAGATCTTTCCTTTTGTGTGAGGAGGATTTACAATTAAATACGGCAACAGGTGGAAAAGCTCGGCAGCTATTCACCATTTCTTCTAGACAGACATTGATGATGCTCATTGTTAGAGAATTGCATGGCTTGCTTTTTTTTTTTTTCCTTAAAAAAAAAAAAGTAGCGGCGCAAAACTTATGCAAAGTGTCCTGCTATTGTTGTTTGACCAGATTGTTTTAAAAAAGAAACTAATCTGAAAAGGCATGCCTTTCATTTTGTACCGATTAGATGTTTTCTCTTTGACAAGCGAAAGACATTCTCACCTGCAATCCCTTGTAAACTTCTGAAGTGATTCCTAAAACTGGCACAGTCCCTTACAAAAGGGTTAATTCCTCTTGAACTTATCCACATTTTTTCACGTTACAACCACAAACTTCAAATGGACAACATTTTTTATAGGCGTTTTAGTTGTACTGACCATTCAAAAGATCTACACCCATATGTAGATCTTTGGAAAATTTTGTGTAAATTTAGGGCTGCCTTGCCATGCATGCGCAGCAGAGGAATGGAAACCACAACTTTCATACTGTGAGCAAGCAACTCTTCCTGTTGAGCCACAGTCGGCCTCTGTGCTTGTTTAATAGAAAGTAAAGCATAGTAATGCAATGAAAGGAAAATTATACATAATTTGCTAAATCTTTGCAAATACCTAAAAAATGTGGCTTCATAAGTACTCGGCTCTGCTTTTACCCTCACTTCTCAAAATAAAAAAAACAGTGTCATCAGTTACCTACAGAACTCGCTTCATTACTAAATTGAAGCCATCTGTATGTAATTTGAAGTCATGCATTAAGCTGTAAAGAAGTTTTAAACATGAAGTTATAAAGCAATTCCCCAAGCCCTGGACATCGTATGGGGATAGCTGCTAAAGCTATCATCCAAAAATGGACACAGAATGCTAAGAGGAACCTCGGTACATCTGGAGGGACTGGAGAGATCGGTAAGAAGACGACTATTCGCTGCGTTCTTCTCAAATCACAAATCGGTAGTTTATGGAAGATCAGCAAGACGAAAGCCATTGTTGAAAGAAAGCTATAAGAAATCCCTTTACGCAGTTTTCCAGAAGCCGTATACAAGAACATCTGAATTGAACTTCCTGACCTACATGCAAAATTTGTGATTTAACTAGCACTAACAACATCATCCCAATGGAGAACAATGGTGGTAGCAGCTGCATTGATTGTTTTCTTCAGTCAGAACAAGGGAGTATAGCATTGTTGATTGGAAGATGGCTGGGGTCGAATACTGGGAATCCTAGAAAACCTGTCGGTGGCTGCAAAACACTTGAGACCACAACAGAGGTCTGGCTTCCAGCAGGAAAACACACCGTATGCATACAGCGAGAACTGCTGTGGAATAACTTTAGATCAACAAATCAAAGTCCAGACCTTAATCAAACTATTTGTCGCACAACTTAAAACTGACATTCATAGACACGGTAATGTGCTTGAGGCAAAGAAGAATGGGCAAACATTTCAGTTATCTAGATGTGTAAAGCTGCTGGAGACGTACGCCATAAGATCTGCAGCTGTAACTGCTGCTAATTTATTTATTTTTATTCCCATTAAACCTATGGCCTTAGAAGCTTCTGTGCATACAAATGCATAACACTTTTTCTTCAGATTTTTAATAAAAATAGGAAATTATGTCCTATTATGCACAATGGCCATAAATGTGGTAGTTTGTGGTCATAGTGTGAGAACATGTGGTAAAGTTCCAGGGATGTGAATACTTTAAAGAGGGACAGTATGTTTGTATCTCTAACAAACGGCTTTGTGAACCTGTATTTGTGTTTGTGAGTCACTGGGACATAAGTGGAAGTAGTACAGAAATGATCTTCGTTCAGGGTTGCCTAATGCTCTTTTTACTCGCAACTTGTAGTTAGTTGCTCAAGCTCTGCCATACATACTAGAAGACGTGTTTTCTGCATGACCTCTTCCAAACTGCATGGCTGCACTTTACATAATTGACTTGCTGGGTTGCCTGGTGAGTTAAACGAGGGAATATGTCTAAGTGAATTAATGTAATTGTACATGCTGCAGTGTTCTGAATGTATGGATGAATGAATTGGCTGATGGATGCAGCTTTACGGGCAGAAGTAGACTGTTCAGATGCACATCTGATCAGTTTTTTTCTTCTACTCTTAAATATTAAACCTTATTTAACATTTATAATGATCTGAAAGTAGAATTAGTGCTAGATTCAAGTCAATCTGATAACTCTGAGTACAAACTAGCCACAATTTCTCACTATTGCTCTGCCCACACAGAGATTCAAGATACAAAATTAAAGTTAAAGATAAGAAATCAAAACATGATCATTTACAACATAAAGCAACAGTTATGCAAGCTGCTAGTAAATTATTATAACATATTCATTAAGTTACATTATTGCCATCTATGACCATTCTTAATTTTTATTTTGATAAATGGACTTAAGAATATACATAAACGCCCACTAAATTTGTTATTGGTTCTCAAGTGTTTGCTATTCACAAGAATGCTCTATGTAGAAGTATGAATAGTTGATGTTAGCAGTTTGTCATTGAGTCTGGTAGAACCTGTGTTCTCTTTTTGTTTTGTTTTTTTTAGCAGACACATTGCTCTGAGTTTCCTTATTGTAGTTTTAATATTGTTGCTTTAACAGGACTGATGGGTGGCACTCGTTTAGTTTCCATCCCACAAGTGTTTGAATGTTGGAATCTTCCTTCTGTCTAAGCGTAGAAAAATGTGTTGGCCTTCTTTCAGGAAGCTGATAGTCAGTGAGTTAGTTGGCTTGTTTTAAAGTCCCATCTGACAATGGAGATGTCTAAGTTTTTTTTGTACATGTGGTTATGAATTCCTATAGACATGCTTGATGCAATTATCTTGTTTATTATATTATGCGTTTATCCCTATAAAGCCAGCCTAATTAGTTGTGTAAAACCTACGTTTCTTTGCCTGTGTGACCTGCTGTGGAGGGCGGGGCTTACTTTACTATTTTTAAGAAGCCAAGCCGGGTTTTCACTTGATGCATAAGAGTTTGACTTTACAAAGAAGTTCAATTCTTCTTCTTTTCTTTTTTTTTTTTTTAACTGTCAGATTTTTGCTGCTTGTGATTCTGTTTGGATGTGTATCAAATCAGCCACATGCTTTTTTTTTTCTTTTGGTGAAGCTTATCTGGAGGAAAAGTGAAGAGGGGCAGCTATATCTAATTTGGATTCTACAGACAGAGCATTCACTTAAAAGACTGATATTCATCTCTGTGGGATCTACTTTGTTTTGCTCACAGACGGTGACAATTTTAGCAATTGCCTTCTTCGTAAAAGCAGAAAGGATTTCTGAGAACGTACTATGAAGTGTAAAAGCGTGATCACTTTATTTACAGCTCAGTTACAAGGTGCTCTCACTCTTCTACATTTCTGTGTAAAATGAGAAGATCTGACCTGTGAGCAGATGAGCTCACAGGTCAGATCGTGGTTCTTAATGTTAAAGACCCTGACTTCTCCTGTAGCTTGAAGGTTTCAGCACCGTCTTTATTTATTTATTTATTTATTTATTTATTTTTTTCCCCCACCTTTAACTATTTGCATGGCAAATAATACCTAGAAGGTTCTTACTTGCAGCTCATTTGGCTTACTTTACGTTTAGGTTGTTCTAATGTTCAATTTAATATAGCGCTACATGTTAAATACATTTAAAATAAGTGCTTTAATGCATCTTTAACTGTTTTTTCACAGCCTCCTTTGCTGAAAGCCATTTTCAATGTGGACCCAGATGACGTACGCTCTCTCATATTCAAAAAAGAGGATGTGAATGTGCAGGTAACTCCAGCAGCCATCTATATCTGCATCTGTTTCCTCATATTGTCCCGTAGTTTAAAATGCATCTTAAAAAAATAAGGGAATTAAGTATCTCCAGTGTGTAGCTGTCCTTGGAAGGCCTTATGCAGCACTTTCTGTCAGTTGTAAACAAACCAGCACATGGTCTGACTTTACAGTCCTCAATGCATAATCTGGCTCTGCTTAGTTTATTGCACACCTCACCACTATTGTTCTGGTGGGGGTGTTTGAGCTCGAGTCTGGCTGGTGTTTGTGTTTGACTGGAGTGGAATGATAAAACAAGGATTTTTTTTTTTTTTTTCAACGTGTATTTGTCTTTTATAAAACTTTTTTGGCTTTCACTCCCAGAGCAGAGGCAACCGGAGTGTAACCGGAGGGGGGAACAAAGCAACTGAAGCCGTTTTGTTTCTGATTAACCACAGGAATCGTTCTCTGTTTACTTATTACAGGATAACGAGAAGCGAACTCCGCTGCACGCTGCTGCCTATCTCGGAGATGCAGAAATCATAGAGCTACTGATTCTTTCAGGTAGGTTCCCTAATCAGATTGAAGGGATCCATTTGACCTCAAAGCAGTTTCTTCTTTACCTGATGTACTTTGGTTCAGTTCAACAGTATGATAACGCTGAACATTTTTTTCATCTTATGATGTGTAAATGTTTTTAAAATGTAAAACTCTGCTGAATAGGTCTGTGGTCATATGATGTTTACATTAAAAATGGTCACACGTAAGAAGATTTTATTTTATTTTTTTCTTGTGCCAGTGGCCTTTATCCACAGTATTTGGACAAAAACTGGACAGAAAGAGATCCAGCAAAGCCCTGAGCTGGTTTCAAACCCTGGATGTCTGGGTCCACGACTCTTAGCCTTCATGTGTGGAGCATCCGCTCTAATGTTACCCAGCGTGCCGCACCAACACAGTTAATCGCATAGCCTGTCCACATCAACTGTATTTTCTCAAAATTGACAAAGTACTCCGTTTTCACATTTTTATGTTCTAAAATGTTTCCAGTTTTTTAATAGCTTCGCTTTTAAATAAGATGTAAAGATGAGCAATGTAGAGTTCCTGCACAGTTTTGAAATTGCACCACAATAAAATGTGGGCAAAATAAGGATGTTAAATTTATTTACTAAAACCTTCCAAATACACATAACACTAAAAACTTATCAAAATAATTTTGAGGACTAGAATAGCCTTTTTTTTTAAAACATTGCATTGAATATTAATAAAATAACATCATAGCTAAAAGCCGTTGATGACAGTTTCTTTGAGATACTACTACTTGAGGTTTTTTCACCCCTTTTTTTTTTTTTTCTTGAAGGTCAATCTTCTTCCATTATGACTTCAGGGAAGAGCAGGATCTCTTCACTGGCCCCCATTCCTGTAGTGTTTTGGAAGAACTGGCAGGGCTGTTTTTGGTTACCGTCGGTTCATAACCTCTTGCTTTCGTTCAAAATGTCAGGAAAAGCACCATAACTTTGTCAACAAACAGATTTATGCTGCGTGAGACTTTTTTTTCCTGGGACGGTGCTGCACACAGAAACCTTTCACTTTTTCCTGCTTTGCACACATCTTTGATCACTCTGGAAGGAAGCACCTGTCCACCACCTTTAGGTCATTTGTTGATGATGCAGCAGGTGGAGTAAAAGCAGCACAAATACAATGCTGAGGGTTTGGCTTACAGATGAATCAGCAATGTGAAGCTTATTTGCTTTTCGTGGTCATCCTGCGCATTTATATGCAAAGTAAATATATTCACAACGTTCACTTGCCATTCTAATGGGGATTAGCCCTTTACCACACTAGCAAATCAGAAAGTAATTTCAACTCTGTTCTGTTTTTTGTTTTTTTTGTTTGTTTTGTTTTTGTGGGACACAAAACTCCAAATGAGTAAATGTTTTGTTCCTGCTTTTAGCTTCAAATAGGCTCTCCCACTCTGTCGTCCTCCTTTGCAGGTGCAAGAGTAAATGCCAAAGATAGCAAGTGGCTGACTCCTCTGCACAGGGCTGTGGCCTCCTGCTGTGAGGTAGGCAAATATTCCTCTGATCCTGTGTCATGCTTTGTCTTCCAGTCTGCTTTTCATACCAGAGTTTAGCAGAATATCAACAGTAATATTTCCTGCAGGAGGCGGTCCAGATTTTGCTGAAACACTCTGCAGACGTGAACGCCAGAGACAAGAACTGGCAGACGCCGCTTCACATCGCCGCAGCCAACAAGGCGGTTCGCTGTGCCGAAGCCCTCGTCCCCCTCCTCAGTAATGTGAATGTATCTGACCGAGCAGGCCGAACTGCTCTGCACCATGCGGCCTTCAGCGGTCACTTGGAGGTAATGTTAACCCCCCCCAAAGAGGATTCCAACAGAGCTGCACATGGCCTTGATGTTTCATGGCTTACTGTTCTTCTCCTCCCCTAGAAATGTGCAGCAGAAACTGGAGTTTACTTGAACTTGTCAGACCAGGCTTGCTGTCATGTTTGTGTGTGCTTGTCTGTTAATACAACTTCCTGGTCTCCTTCTTTAGCTCACAGGAAGCCTTTCTGAGTGCCTCGTAATTGTGCAAACACAATAGACTTTGTACTGTTGAAACATAGAACAAGAGCTGCATTTTTGACCATAAAATGATCAACATGTTCTTATGGATCTGCTCATTTTCTGTCAGAGCTCCAAACAGCAGAAAGTTTTGCCATAGTTTTGACACACCTCAATTTCACTTTGACCTGCTTCATACTCAGTTATGGAAATATGCACCATTATTAGTTCTTCTGCTGTGAACACGACTTCAAGCTGCTTATAATATATATATAGTGTACTTATGTGCTACTTATCAGTAATCATTTTCTTCTTCTTTTTTTTCTTTTTTTAGAAATGAATTGTGTAACAGCTGTTTTTTTTTGTTTTTTTTGTTTTTTTTCAGAGAATTTTAATCTTTCTTCCCGGAAGTAAGTTCAAGTTTATTAAAGGCACTTAGAACTTGAGTAACATTGTGACATAATCTGCTGCTTTGTTGCTGATGCATTAAAATTGACGGCCTGAAGGTACAACCATGAAGGTTGTATCTTTTTATAACTACTGCCATCTTTCTCTTCCAGCATATTGGTGAGAAAGATTAGGAAAAACATCAGTTATTTCGGGATTGATCTACATCAGATATTAGCCGCATGTGGTGTTGATAATCAGTTGAACTCTTATCTTTACATGCACTTATAAATAATCATGCTCTTAAAGGAACAGTCCATAATTTTTCAACTTTCTGTGATGGTAATCTGGAGGATTTTTTTTTCCTGTTGCTTTTAGATGGTGAGGCTCCTACTCTCCAGAGGCGCAAACATTAATGCTTTTGACAAGAAGGATCGTCGTGCGATCCACTGGGCAGCCTACATGGGTAAAGAACTGAACATTTCAATCGTTTTTTTTGTTTTGGAAAAGGATTTCCTGTTGCTAGAGTTTCTAAAGCTTTTTGGGAATTGATCTTGGTAGTGCGTGGGCATAATGAACCCCTTTTGTTTTGTCTTCAGGGCACATAGAGGTGGTGAAGTTACTAGCTTGTCATGGAGCTGAGGTTGCTTGCAAAGATAAGAAATCCTACACCCCCCTACATACTGCAGCCTCTAGTGGAATGATTAGCGTTGTGAAATACCTTCTGGATTTAGGGGTGGATGTAAGTCCTGCACACAAACCTCTCATCAGCACACTGTAGACGTGCTTCAGATTCTTGCTTAATGGCTCTATAGATTTCCCTATAGCAGCAGTAGCAATCCTCATGTAAACATCTGCTTATCTTCCTGTTTAGATCAATGAACCTAATGCGTATGGAAACACACCCTTGCACGTGGCCTGCTACAACGGCCAAGATGTGGTCGTGAACGAGCTCATCGACTGTGGAGCTAACGTCAACCAGTTGAATGAGAAGGGTTTTGCACCTCTTCATTTCACCGCCGCCTCTCGCCACGGGGCGCTCTGCCTGGAGCTGCTGGTCTGCAACGGTGCCGACGTCAATATAAAGGTAGGAGGAACTTTATGTCAGGCAGGGCTTGTTGTGCTTTTGTTCACTGATTCTCAATACTTGGAATATCTTTGGATAAAAGTGGGTGTTGCTGGTTATTCATTGGTGTTTTCTTTGTTTAAAAAAGTACATATTGATAATCTGCCTCTTTTTTTGGGTTATGATGCGCTAAGAATTTACTGTGGTCATGACTTAGGTGAAAATGTTAACTTTAAATGTCATTAGTTGCCTCCTACTCATAAGGTAATTTACTATTACAGATGTTGAAAGTCCTGTGATGGCGCCTCCACTGTTGTAGTGATTTCTTGCACAAAAAGGGCTTGTGGGAATGTGACATCATTTGCATTTCTTTTGTCAAGTCTACAACTATGTAGACTATAGTTGCAGTCTATATGTAGACTACATAGTTGTCGACTATGTAGACTTGACAAAGTTTATAAAAATCGTTTTGCTTTGTAAAATATTGTCTTTATCGTTGAGCCCAAGTCTGGAAAAATGTGGAAGTTCTGAAATTGATAATTTGCGGAAACAAATCTCGATTTGATTTTTAGACAGATTGAATTACACTGTAGAGGAGGCCCGTAGCATTTGGAATCCAGAAATGATAGACGATAACATAACCTGTGAAACGTTCATCCACGACATGTTGGCTTGAACCAAAAAAAAAACTTGTTGGTAGAAGATTTCAGTGTGTTTATATTTTATCTTAGAGTAAAGATGGGAAGACTCCGCTCCACATGACAGCGATCCATGGGAGGTTTTCCAGATCTCAAGCAATCATTGAAAACGGTGAGCACAAACACAATCCACTTCGTAGCTCCTTGTTGCCCTTCAGAGTTTTGCAACTAACTGCTTGCTCCTGTTTTTTTTTTTTTGTTTTTTGTTTTGTTTTTTCTCGTATTCCTGAAGGTGCTGAGATTGACTCTGAAGATAAAAACGGAAATACGCCACTACACATCGCAGCTCGATACGGACATGAGCTCCTCATTAACACACTCATCACTAACAAAGCCGACACAGCAAAGTAAGCAAACCTCTCTGCTGTTTTTCTGCAAGGGTTCCAACTTGTTAAAAGCTGCTTTTGCAAAGAATTTCAGAGCTCATATTGCCACAGTACTTAATTGCAAATGAAGATGGGCATCTTTAACAGGTTGTCATTTCCCTAATGTAGGAGTCAGTTTGCAGCTCTGTGCCTAAAAGGATAAATTACTTTGATGAAATTTATGTGACTTGTTTTGTTTTTCAGACGAGGAATTCACGGCATGTTTCCACTGCATTTGGCTGCTCTCAGTGGCTTCTCAGACTGCTGCCGAAAGCTCCTGTCTTCAGGTTATTTTATATTAATTCTGTATGATAGGCAAACTAAAAATGGATTTAATTTTATACTTTTATAGATTAAAATTGCGGAGCGTTTTTCACAACTCTTTTACTCAACACAGGCTTTGATATTGATACTCCGGACGACTTTGGAAGGACATGTTTACATGCTGCAGCTGCTGGAGGGTGTGTATAGGAGACCTTTATAGATATATATTATGAAACTAACATAATTGTGACGTAATCACATTTTGGTGATGCTATAAATGTCTGTGCTTTTCTAGAAACCTGGAATGTCTCAATCTTCTTCTTAACACCGGGGCTGACTTTAGCAGAAAAGATAACTTTGGGAGGTTAGTGGCATTTAAAGATGCATTTGGCTCTAGCATCACATTTAAATATGTATCTAAGGTGTGTGTGTGTGTGTGTTTGTTTGTTTTTCTTCCAGGACTCCTCTCCATTACGCTGCTGCCAATTGTAACTACCAGTGTTTGTTTGCTCTGGTGGGCTCTGGAGCCGGCGTCAACGATCTGGACGAGCGGGGCTGCACTCCTCTCCACTACGCCGCTGCATCCGACACAGACGGAAAGTCAGTAATCCTTGGAAATTTCCGTGTTTCTAGTTGCAAATGTTTACATATGATTGCAAAAAAAAAAAAAAGAGGGCTAATCTACATGACTAGTGTCCAAAGATATATGCTACAATGTGGTTCTCTGGACTGTTTGGCTGCATTTCCAGGTGCCTGGAATATTTACTAAGGAATGATGCAAATCCAGGGATCCGGGACAGACAGGGCTTCAACGCTGTGCACTACGCCTCTGCGTACGGACACCGTCTTTGTCTGGAGCTGGTGAGGGATCTGTACTATTTCAAATTTTGGGTTGTTTTCAATGCAGTTTAACTCATTTTCTCATTAATCCTTTTACAGATTGCGAGCGAAACACCCTTAGATGTGGTGAGTAGTGTTGCAGCTTTTTCCACTGTCAACGTTTGTACTTTTCATTCATTAAAAATAGACCATAGTTGCATATTTAGTGTGTTCTTCAAGAATTGCAGATTAACGTTGTAAGTTCTGACTTGTAATGTGTGCAGCTAATGGAAACCTCAGGGACAGACATCGTGAACGATACTGATGTCAGAGCTCCCATCAGCCCCCTGCACCTTGCTGTGAGTAGACTTTAATTCTTAGTGGAGTCGCCGCTTCATTTCACTTTGCAAATTCTGTTAAAAACCACAACACAGAGTGACCAGCAGCAAACTAATCTGTCTGGAAGTGTATCTATCTGATAAATAACTGTACTTTATAATAGTAACCTGATGTTTATTTCCATTTTGGTTCTGTTTTTGTGTGTGTTTTCTGGATGGGAGTGGGTTGATCATGTGGTGTTTTGTTTTAGCTTGTGATAGTGATGCAACTATAGGGGTTTACTGAAAGCAGAGAAGCAATGTCAGTGGTGTGGGGTTTTGTCATGGTGTTGAACGTGTGAGGAAATGTGTATATATAATACAAATAGTTTTGGCAAGTATCCGTTACCTATTACGAGATCTTCATGTGCTCATATTGTGTCTAAAGCGCTCCACACCACATTGATTAAACAATGGGTGATAATGACATGTACAAACTGATGGTTTTTAGTTCCTAGTGGGGAAAAAAGTTGGGTTTTTCTACAACATTATTGGAGAGTTTGATGGATTCCTTGGAAAGCTTAAAAAACGGAGACACTCCACAGCAAACCAAGAACAATGATGAGAAAAAGCTTAAAAGCCCCTGCTTATTTTCAGCCAGCAGCGTGAAAAGATGTCGGGTTCCTCGTGATGGAGAGAAATCAAACTGTGGAAAGCCAAAGGGGTCATGATTCACATTCGTTTCCAATGCCCGTTGAGTTGAATAAACTCCTAATAAACACAACACAGGCGTTTAAAAGATAAGACACCAATCTGTTAAAAGATCTCTTAAGGCCTCCTTGCTCTTCTTTGTTTTTTTTGTTTTTTTTTTTTTTGGTTCAAACCAAATTAAAAGAAGTCTAGCATGAGTTACTTTAGTTTTGTGTTTTACAGAACCTGTATTCTACTTCATGTATTCAGTTACACCACTTGTGTAAATCAACACTAGAAGCTTTACACTAAGCTTCATTTTTGTTCAAATGTTTGGATATTTTAGTTCAGTGATACTTCAATACCCCAAAGGGAAATTAGACTGGCAAAGAGACACTTTATTCTATTGGTTAATAAAACTCCTGTAGTTTGGACTTGATTTCAGTATCAACATGACTTTTTTTTTTTTTTGTTTGTTTTTCCAGGCATACCATGGTCACCATCAAGCTATGGAGGTTCTGGTTCAATCTCTGCTGGATTTGGATGTCAGAAACGGCCAGGGACGCACGCCCTTAGACCTAGCTGCCTTCAAAGGCCACGTGGAATGTGTGGACATTCTAATCAACCAGGGAGCCTCCGTTTTGGTCAAAGACTTTGTTTTGAAGCGGACCCCCATACATGCTGCAGGTATGTCTCGTCTGAGGAGAGAAACCTTGTTATACTCTCAAACACAATCCGTTACCTATTACAAGTAATGCTCGTCTTTCTTTTGTGCAGCTACTAATGGTCATTCAGAATGTTTGCGCTTGCTGATTGGACATGCTGATCTTCAAAGTATGGTAGACATTCAAGATGGAAATGGACAGTAAGTAAATAAATGTCTTTCTCTGTTTATAAGTTTGTGTTTAAAAACAAGTGCTGACATTTTTGTCTAATGCATTCAAGGACCCCGCTGATGCTGTCAGTCCTCAGTGGACACACGGACTGTGTGTATTCCCTTCTTAACAAGGGAGCCAGCGTAGAAGCCAAAGACAAGTGGGGCAGGACGGCCTTGCATAGAGGAGTAAGGAGAGCTCATAATGTTTCTACTCAATATTTACCTTAAATATTCAGAGTTTAAAATTGCTGAGACAAACACATTTAGAAAGTGTCACATATACAATTGCACTTTGTTTTGTGTAAAAATGGACCTTTTTTCCAAAGTGTTTATCATTTTTGGGCCAAAGCTCCCAATTTGTCCAAAAGTGAGTGCCACAAAAAAAAAAAAAAGATTGACGTAAACATGAAGAATTATGACGATAAAGGAAAATATATGTGAATATTTAACTTCCTATTGGTTACTTTATCCAGATTTATTATTTTTTGTTTGTTTGTTTTTACTTTGGGTTTTAGGATTTCATTATTGTTTTGATTTTGTCATTGCTTCTACCTGTAAGTTTTCCAGTTATGTTTTTAAAAGCCAGACATTCTTATGCTTTTAACGTCTATACTCATATTTTAATAATTTTGTTTATGTATAAACCTTTTGTTAGGTCTGCGTGGTATAACATTACATTATCAGAAGTTTAAACATGTTGACAGTCTGCCAAAACAGAGAGATGGAGATCTGTTCTTCATAAAAGATTGTGTCGTTCTATGCTCTTGTACAAATGCATCAGTACAATGTTCCTCCTTTTCTTTTAACCAAGTAGCTTTTATGTAGCAGGAGTGCACTTAACCTGAGTGCTGCTGTTGTTTTCAATTAGATTATGTCTGCTTTGCGGGGAATTATGCAGTTTTTTTTCAAAGCCCTTAAATTGAGCATGGGGTAATACAAACATCTTTGTTGATCAGGGTTTTGTAAGCAGTTTTTTTAAATAAAATAATTGCTAGAAAATAAATGTATAATTTGACTACAAATGGTCACAGATGCCAAGCTACATCTGGAATATCTGTGATACAAACAATAGAATAAAGACCAAGGCATGATGATTAGCAACATGTCAAACTAAATATTCTGATGTCATTTTGATCTTTTTGTCTCTTTAAACACTACTTTAAAACATGGGACCCTTCAGATGTTGGAGATTTTATTATTACTGTCATAACTATGAAAACTGAGCTGAAACATTACTTAAGCACATCTATGTGCCATTTACTTAGTTGTGCTTAGAGATTTGCTTGCAGCAGGATATCCTTCCAAACAAATCATCAATAAAAAAAATGTCCTCTGTCATCAGTCTGTGACCGGTCACGAAGAATGTGTGGAGGCTCTGCTTCAGCACAGCGCCAACGTCCTGGTGCGAGACTGTAAAGGGCGCACGCCGATCCACCTGGCAGCAGCTTGCGGACACATTGGGGTACTCGGAGGCCTTTTGCATGCTGCCCAATCAGTGGAAACACTGCCTGCCTTAACAGACAGCCAAGGCTACACCCCACTGCACTGGGCCTGCTACAATGGTACAGACAAAGGAGGTTGAAAGACCTTTTAAACCAAGCAATCAATGAATATTGATATTCTCAAGTGTATATGTATACCTGATGTCGCAGCATGTGTGCACTTAAATGCAAGCATGCTGCTGATGTAGCAGATGAGCATAATGGAGCACTTAAGAAATGCTTTTTTTTATTTAGTTTTTGTTTCCATTCAGTGTCTTTGTGCACCCAAATGAGAAATGTTTGTGTTTCTAAAGTGGTTTTTAATCGAAGTGGTCTTTCCCACAGGTCACGACACGTGTGTGGAGGTTTTGCTCGAACTGGAGATTTTCCACAAGGCCGAAGGCAACACTTTCAGTCCCCTCCACTGTGCTGTGTAAGAGTCTGAGCTTGCTTAGGTTTCACTCAGTGTGTCAGAGCGCTCGGCTTTTAATAGACTAAACATCCAGCCTTTCTTTTCCTGCTCCTGCTCTCTAGAATCCGTGACAACGAAGCTGCTGCTGAGATGTTGATAGACACCTTGGGCCCCGCCATTGTCAGCGCCAAAGATGGCAAAAGCAGGTACACCTGATTATAAAAATTTCAGGCTTGAGGGTTTGTAAAAGGCAACTTTTATTTTTTATTTTTTTAAAGTGAATCTAATGTCGATATTTTAAATTGACGATGGCGTACTTCACATTCAAACTGTCCTCAGGACCCCCCTGCACGCTGCTGCCTTCACCGATCATGTGGAGTGTCTACAGCTGCTGCTGAGCCACAATGCTCAGGTCAACTGCGTCGATGCCGCAGGAAAGACCCCGCTCATGATGGCCGCCGAGAACGGCCAGACCAACGCTGTCGGTACGATTGCCTCCGAGCGTTTAACTTGATATGAGTCGCGACAGTCAGGCTGGCTTTCAATTACAAACTATGAAACATCAGATTAGTTTTTCTTGAGTTTCATACCTGTCCTCACACAGAGCTGCTGGTGAGCAGTGCGAAAGCAGACCTCACGCTACAGGACGCTGAAAAGAACACCGCTCTTCATTTGGCCTGCAGTAAGGTACGGATTGCCATCTGGTGGTAATATTTACATTACAGCCCATATTTCAGGTTTCGATTATTTACTGCACATATTTAAACATTTTGTGGCATCTGTACCACACTCTCAACAGGGACACGAAACTAGTGCCTTGTTGATATTGGAGAAGATTGCAGACAGAAACCTCATAAATGCTACAAACGCCGCCTTACAGACGTATGCGTAATATGAGTTCTTTATCTGTTCATACAGAATTTCGAATACAAATACCTCTCTGACACAGACATCTTTCTATTTTGTTTAGACCTCTGCATGTGGCTGCAAGAAATGGGCTGATTGTGGTGGTGCAGGAGCTGCTTGCGAAGGGAGCCAGCGTCCTGGCAGTCGACGAAAACGGTAATTGAATTGTAGCGTAGTACATCCTTGTTTTTAATTGTGAAACGGTTATTTTTATGAAATGTGGTCCAGTTGTTTTACTTGTGCTATAATCCTAGCTTTATAAAAAAAAAAAAATGATGGCTTGCTTTAGAAACAAAGTCCCAATGGAAATTCTGTATTCTGGTGAGAGCAATGTGCCACTGCATATTTATTAAGAAATTAGACACTGAGCCAAGTCATTAACTTGGCAGTCTATGCTCATAAGTAAATATTGCCTTAAATCATGCAGATGCCATTTTTATAAGTAGTACTGGATCTGTTTTTTTTTTTTTTTTTATTCAGTGAATGTGTTGCCTTTTAACAGAGATCAAGAGACAAAGAGGGATTGTTTTTCTGTTGTTTTCTGTACTTTTGGACTTTTTTCCTCAAAATGATTCACCCCTGACTGATTATGTGGAAGTTGGACTGGCTTTTGCATTGCCTTCAGAGACTAATTCAGTAATTACATCAGTATGTAGAGTTTGGGGTTTATGTAGAGTGACTGCAGCCAGACATGTGGTCACAGTTTAGTATATTAATTAAATAATTCGAGAATGGACACAAACTAGCTTGATAAAATAAAATTTGAAGGCCTCGATTTAGGTCATAAAAGATAACGACACATTTAAAAAGATTTGTGTTTTTCTGAGAACTGTTACATGTGAAAATCCCCTCGGGAGGTTTTCTTGTGGAAAATGTGCCGTTCTCTTTAAAACGGTAGACTAAGCTGTTCCAGTGTGTCACTTTTGACTAAGGTTGATACTTTAAGATATTATTTAAGTTTTGTATAATTGTGAATAGAGAAAATTACTTTTAGTTTAATTATTACAGGTTCAAATGACAAATAAGTCTCATTCAGTAGAGAAGCTGGGAGGGGAAAAGACATTCTGCTGGTAAAACCATTTGTTAACCATGCAAAGCGACTCCTGTGACCAGGAAATCGCCTCAGACGGCATCAGCTGCAGGGTGAGCAGCCATCTGCCACAAGCGGTGCTGCCAGGTGACACCGACTAAATATGACATTGGGTTGGTAGACTTTGTAGGGACCACAGACCAGATAAGCCTGTGAATGCTGTAAATGCACTGGTTTAATATTTTTGGAGATGGAAGACGAAATAAAATCAAAACACAAAGAACTGGAATGAGACACTAAGTCACTGGCACACAAGATGGTTTTAAAATGCATAAGGAGAGGCGATCAGGCAGTGAATCAGGACAGATTTTCTAACAGTATGGTGCTGCGCAGACCCTGGCATTCAGACACTTTCATTCACACAGCGCTGCACAAAAGGGAGTAAACATTTGGAAACAGGCTGTAAGGCTCAGATTCTTAAGATTGAAATGGGAGTNTGAACGATACTGATGTCAGAGCTCCCATCAGCCCCCTGCACCTTGCTGTGAGTAGACTTTAATTCTTAGTGGAGTCGCCGCTTCATTTCACTTTGCAAATTCTGTTAAAAACCACAACACAGAATGACCAGCAGCAAACTAATCTGTCTGGAAGTGTATCTATCTGATAAATAACTGTACTTTATAATAGTAACCTGATGTTTATTTCCATTTTGGTTCTGTTTTTGTGTGTGTTTTCTGGGTGGGAGTGGGTTGATCATGTGGTGTTTTGTTTTAGCTTGTGATGGTGATGCAACACAGGATTGTGGGGGTTTAGTGAAAGCAGAGAAGCAATGTCAGTGGTGTGGGGTTTTGTCATGGTGTTGAACGTGTGAGGAAATGTGTATATATAATACAAATAGTTTTGGCAAGTATCCGTTACCTATTACGAGATCTTCATGTGCTCATATTGTGTCTAAAGCGCTCCACACCACATTGATTAAACAATGGGTGATAATGACATGTACAAACTGATGGTTTTTAGTTCCTAGTGGGGAAAAAAGTTGGGTTTTTCTACAACATTATTGGAGAGTTTGATGGATTCCTTGGAAAGCTTAAAAAACGGAGACACTCCACAGCAAACCAAGAACAATGATGAGAAAAAGCTTAAAAGCCCCTGCTTATTTTCAGCCAGCAGCGTGAAAAGATGTCGGGTTCCTCGTGATGGAGAGAAATCAAACTGTGGAAAGCCAAAGGGGTCATGATTCACATTCGTTTCCAATGCCCGTTGAGTTGAATAAACTCCTAATAAACACAACACAGGCGTTTAAAAGATAAGACACCAATCTGTTGAAAGATCTCTTAAGGCCTCCTTGCTCTTCTTTGTTTTTTTTGTTTTTTTTTTTTTTGGTTCAAACCAAATTAAAAGAAGTCTAGCATGAGTTACTTTAGTTTTGTGTTTTACAGAACCTGTATTCTACTTCATGTATTCAGTTACACCACTTGTGTAAATCAACACTAGAAGCTTTACACTAAGCTTCATTTTTGTTCAAATGTTTGGATATTTTAGTTCAGTGATACTTCAATACCCCAAAGGGAAATTAGACTGGCAAAGAGACACTTTATTCTATTGGTTAATAAAACTCCTGTAGTTTGGACTTGATTTCAGTATCAACATGACTTTTTTTTTTTTTTGTTTGTTTTTCCAGGCATACCATGGTCACCATCAAGCTATGGAGGTTCTGGTTCAATCTCTGCTGGATTTGGATGTCAGAAACGGCCAGGGACGCACGCCCTTAGACCTAGCTGCCTTCAAAGGCCACGTGGAATGTGTGGACATTCTAATCAACCAGGGAGCCTCCGTTTTGGTCAAAGACTTTGTTTTGAAGCGGACCCCCATACATGCTGCAGGTATGTCTCGTCTGAGGAGAGAAACCTTGTTATACTCTCAAACACAATCCGTTACCTATTACAAGTAATGCTCGTCTTTCTTTTGTGCAGCTACTAATGGTCATTCAGAATGTTTGCGCTTGCTGATTGGACATGCTGATCTTCAAAGTATGGTAGACATTCAAGATGGAAATGGACAGTAAGTAAATAAATGTCTTTCTCTGTTTATAAGTTTGTGTTTAAAAACAAGTGCTGACATTTTTGTCTAATGCATTCAAGGACCCCGCTGATGCTGTCGGTCCTCAGTGGACACACGGACTGTGTGTATTCCCTTCTTAACAAGGGAGCCAGCGTAGAAGCCAAAGACAAGTGGGGCAGGACGGCCTTGCATAGAGGAGTAAGGAGAGCTCATAATGTTTCTACTCAATATTTACCTTAAATATTCAGAGTTTAAAATTGCTGAGACAAACACATTTAGAAAGTGTCACATATACAATTGCACTTTGTTTTGTGTAAAAATGGACCTTTTTTCCAAAGTGTTTATCATTTTTGGGCCAAAGCTCCCAATTTGTCCAAAAGTGAGTGCCACAAAAAAAAAAAAAAGATTGACGTAAACATGAAGAATTATGACGATAAAGGAAAATATATGTGAATATTTAACTTCCTATTGGTTACTTTATCCAGATTTATTATTTTTTGTTTGTTTGTTTTTACTTTGGGTTTTAGGATTTCATTATTGTTTTGATTTTGTCATTGCTTCTACCTGTAAGTTTTCCAGTTATGTTTTTAAAAGCCAGACATTCTTATGCTTTTAACGTCTATACTCATATTTTAATAATTTTGTTTATGTATAAACCTTTTGTTAGGTCTGCGTGGTATAACATTACATTATCAGAAGTTTAAACATGTTGACAGTCTGCCAAAACAGAGAGATGGAGATCTGTTCTTCATAAAAGATTGTGTCGTTCTATGCTCTTGTACAAATGCATCAGTACAATGTTCCTCCTTTTCTTTTAACCAAGTAGCTTTTATGTAGCAGGAGTGCACTTAACCTGAGTGCTGCTGTTGTTTTCAATTAGATTATGTCTGCTTTGCGGGGAATTATGCAGTTTTTTTTCAAAGCCCTTAAATTGAGCATGGGGTAATACAAACATCTTTGTTGATCAGGGTTTTGTAAGCAGTTTTTTTAAATAAAATAATTGCTAGAAAATAAATGTATAATTTGACTACAAATGGTCACAGATGCCAAGCTACATCTGGAATATCTGTGATACAAACAATAGAATAAAGACCAAGGCATGATGATTAGCAACATGTCAAACTAAATATTCTGATGTCATTTTGATCTTTTTGTCTCTTTAAACACTACTTTAAAACATGGGACCCTTCAGATGTTGGAGATTTTATTATTACTGTCATAACTATGAAAACTGAGCTGAAACATTACTTAAGCACATCTATGTGCCATTTACTTAGTTGTGCTTAGAGATTTGCTTGCAGCAGGATATCCTTCCAAACAAATCATCAATAAAAAAAATGTCCTCTGTCATCAGTCTGTGACCGGTCACGAAGAATGTGTGGAGGCTCTGCTTCAGCACAGCGCCAACGTCCTGGTGCGAGACTGTAAAGGGCGCACGCCGATCCACCTGGCAGCAGCTTGCGGACACATTGGGGTACTCGGAGGCCTTTTGCATGCTGCCCAATCAGTGGAAACACTGCCTGCCTTAACAGACAGCCAAGGCTACACCCCACTGCACTGGGCCTGCTACAATGGTACAGACAAAGGAGGTTGAAAGACCTTTTAAACCAAGCAATCAATGAATATTGATATTCTCAAGTGTATATGTATACCTGATGTCGCAGCATGTGTGCACTTAAATGCAAGCATGCTGCTGATGTAGCAGATGAGCATAATGGAGCACTTAAGAAATGCTTTTTTTTATTTAGTTTTTGTTTCCATTCAGTGTCTTTGTGCACCCAAATGAGAAATGTTTGTGTTTCTAAAGTGGTTTTTAATCGAAGTGGTCTTTCCCACAGGTCACGACACGTGTGTGGAGGTTTTGCTCGAACTGGAGATTTTCCACAAGGCCGAAGGCAACACTTTCAGTCCCCTCCACTGTGCTGTGTAAGAGTCTGAGCTTGCTTAGGTTTCACTCAGTGTGTCAGAGCGCTCGGCTTTTAATAGACTAAACATCCAGCCTTTCTTTTCCTGCTCCTGCTCTCTAGAATCCGTGACAACGAAGCTGCTGCTGAGATGTTGATAGACACCTTGGGCCCCGCCATTGTCAGCGCCAAAGATGGCAAAAGCAGGTACACCTGATTATAAAAATTTCAGGCTTGAGGGTTTGTAAAAGGCAACTTTTATTTTTTATTTTTTTAAAGTGAATCTAATGTCGATATTTTAAATTGACGATGGCGTACTTCACATTCAAACTGTCCTCAGGACCCCCCTGCACGCTGCTGCCTTCACCGATCATGTGGAGTGTCTACAGCTGCTGCTGAGCCACAATGCTCAGGTCAACTGCGTCGATGCCGCAGGAAAGACCCCGCTCATGATGGCCGCCGAGAACGGCCAGACCAACGCTGTCGGTACGATTGCCTCCGAGCGTTTAACTTGATATGAGTCGCGACAGTCAGGCTGGCTTTCAATTACAAACTATGAAACATCAGATTAGTTTTTCTTGAGTTTCATACCTGTCCTCACACAGAGCTGCTGGTGAGCAGTGCGAAAGCAGACCTCACGCTACAGGACGCTGAAAAGAACACCGCTCTTCATTTGGCCTGCAGTAAGGTACGGATTGCCATCTGGTGGTAATATTTACATTACAGCCCATATTTCAGGTTTCGATTATTTACTGCACATATTTAAACATTTTGTGGCATCTGTACCACACTCTCAACAGGGACACGAAACTAGTGCCTTGTTGATATTGGAGAAGATTGCAGACAGAAACCTCATAAATGCTACAAACGCCGCCTTACAGACGTATGCGTAATATGAGTTCTTTATCTGTTCATACAGAATTTCGAATACAAATACCTCTCTGACACAGACATCTTTCTATTTTGTTTAGACCTCTGCATGTGGCTGCAAGAAATGGGCTGATTGTGGTGGTGCAGGAGCTGCTTGCGAAGGGAGCCAGCGTCCTGGCAGTCGACGAAAACGGTAATTGAATTGTAGCGTAGTACATCCTTGTTTTTAATTGTGTACCGGTTATTTTTATGAAATGTGGTCCAGTTGTTTTACTTGTGCTATAATCCTAGCTTTATAAAAAAAAAAAAATGATGGCTTGCTTTAGAAACAAAGTCCCAATGGAAATTCTGTATTCTGGTGAGAGCAATGTGCCACTGCATATTTATTAAGAAATTAGACACTGAGCCAAGTCATTAACTTGGCAGTCTATGCTCATAAGTAAATATTGCCTTAAATCATGCAGATGCCATTTTTATAAGTAGTACTGGATCTGTTTTTTTTTTTTTTTTTATTCAGTGAATGTGTTGCCTTTTAACAGAGATCAAGAGACAAAGAGGGATTGTTTTTCTGTTGTTTTCTGTACTTTTGGACTTTTTTCCTCAAAATGATTCACCCCTGACTGATTATGTGGAAGTTGGACTGGTTTTTGCATTGCCTTCAGAGACTAATTCAGTAATTACATCAGTATGTAGAGTTTGGGGTTTATGTAGAGTGACTGCAGCCAGACATGTGGTCAGAGTTTAGTATATTAATTAAATAATTCGAGAATGGACACAAACTAGCTTGATAAAATAAAATTTGAAGGCCTCGATTTAGGTCATAAAAGATAACGACACATTTAAAAAGATTTGTGTTTTTCTGAGAACTGTTACATGTGAAAATCCCCTCGGGAGGTTTTCTTGTGGAAAATGTGCCGTTCTCTTTAAAACGGTAGACTAAGCTGTTCCAGTGTGTCACTTTTGACTAAGGTTGATACTTTAAGATATTATTTAAGTTTTGTATAATTGTGAATAGAGAAAATTACTTTTAGTTTAATTATTACAGGTTCAAATGACAAATAAGTCTCATTCAGTAGAGAAGCTGGGAGGGGAAAAGACATTCTGCTGGTAAAACCATTTGTTAACCATGCAAAGCGACTCCTGTGACCAGGAAATCGCCTCAGACGGCATCAGCTGCAGGGTGAGCAGCCATCTGCCGCAAGCGGTGCTGCCAGGTGACACCGACTAAATATGACATTGGGTTGGTAGACTTTATAGGGACCACAGACCAGATAAGCCTGTGAATGCTGTAAATGCACTGGTTTAATATTTTTGGAGATGGAAGACGAAATAAAATCAAAACACAAAGAACTGGAATGAGACACTAAGTCACTGGCACACAAGATGGTTTTAAAATGCATAAGGAGGCGATCAGGACAGTGAGTCAGGACAGATTTTCTAACAGTATGGTGCTGCGCAGACCCTGGCATTCAGACACTTTCATTCACACAGCGCTGCACAAAAGGGAGTAAACATTTGGAAACAGGCTGTAAGGCTCAGATTCTTAAGATTGAAATGGGAGTTTTAACTACTGTGAAAATCCCAGTTCAGAGAAACTCTGCTACCCTTTAATCAGGTAACCTGGAGTTGATTTGATTTCACTTTAATTAGCCCTGCAGCATTGTCCGATTTTAACAATACTGTTTTCAGAATACTTTTGTTGGCAATTAGAAACATCCAGATGGTGCATTTGCTTCATGAGGGAAGTCCCATTTTTTTTCCACTGGGTGTTTCGCAGCACAGGTTACATTCAGAGCGCTAAATTAATGCAGATAATTCAGCTAGATCATATCTGACGGTGGTTTAACAGAAAGCTGCCATCCAGATGTGTCGGCGCGTTCACCCTGTATCTGGTGTTGGCCTGGGAATCTTGAGCTCGTCGGGTTTATCAGACCTGATACTGAAAGTCTGACATTTTGTTTCAGTTTATAGAAAAGTAAAAGTTTAAATATTATTTAAAGGTTAGTTTCACAGAAGTGAGCCTGGTATCTTAAAGCTTTTATTGTAATTTAAAAAAAAATTGAGCACCAGAATTTGTCAGGTATTTGTCATTTATTATTTCCCAGGGCATGTTGGCAATCTTTGTTTGTTTGTTTTTCAGGTTACACGCCTGCCTTGGCTTGCGCCCCCAACAAAGACGTTGCAGACTGCCTCGCTCTCATCCTGGCCACCATGATGCCCGTGTCCCCCTGCACCGTGGCACCCACCCTCCCCTTCAGTGCCGTTAACCACTACACCACCAGCCCCTCCAAGAGCGTCACCTTTGACAGCCTGCCCGCGTTGCGCGCCGAGCACAGCTCTTACTGCAGCTTCAACAACATCGGCCATCACGACGGCTTCTACAAGGACGAGGAGCTCAACGACTCCGATTCGGAGACGTACTGAAGCGGACAGGAGAGGAATGGCGCTAAATGCACAAACGCATACACTGTGTCTTAACATGAAAAAAAAAATAAATAAATCAATCATTCACCCACCGCGAGCTTGGGAGGGCTTAATAAAGACGCAAGCCCCCAACAGGAAGCCTTAAGAGTTCCCACCAGAAAACAAAGGAGGGACGAGGTGCAACAGGCTGGCCCATGCTCATCCCAACCTTTTCCAGCACACGGCGTCCGTTAGCCGACGCCGGAGCTCAGTAACCACTGCTTTACCAACACTGACCTCTCCAGTGTTAAAAACTGAACTTGTTGGGCAGACGGCAGCTGTTTTAAGGCAATAAGACGCTGAAAAAAAAAGGTGCGCTTGCACACTACAGAGAGTTAAACCAACAGGGACCAAAAGACATGGATGAATTTTAACTCCGTTTTATCTGCGTAAGCGACAAAAAAACAAAAAAAAAAAACAAACGAGACTTCAGGTGGTTTATTGATTAGGAAGGATAAGAGAGAAGTTTTAGTTAAAACCTGCACACTATAACCATCAGAAGGACTTTTACGTTTTGTAAGTCACACAAGGGGGATCATTTATTTTTCAAGATCAAAATTTTAATACACCCATTTTAATGTCTTAAACTCATTTTCCTCTAGGAATCTGATTCACTAACCCGAGTAAATTTAAGACATCTGGTACATGCAACAGGTTAGTATTCAGTCGATCCACCTTTTTCCTTTGTAAATTCACCTGTTTATCACCATTTAGAATTTAAACAATAAATTATTTGTACACTTTTTTGGGTTGCTTTTTGTTTGTTCGTTTTGTGCCTTCATTAGTTACTGGAAGTATGGGGTCTGTACAGGCAGCTGTGAAAGCGTGCTTTCGGTGAGTAGGTCCACTGATCTGGCACTGAGGCATCTGTGACTCTGCTTTGCAATGAGAAACACTGTAAACCAATGACAGCATTTTGAAAAGCATTTGATTTTCTTCTGAGTGACTTTTTTTGTTTTGTTTTACCTAATATTAGTTTCGCTTGCTTTAACTTAAAAACAGAAACCACTCGCTTATACCAGAATGCAGAAGACTCAAGTTTTGTTCAAAAATATTTTAACTGGAAATATGTACATTTGCTAGAATCAATAGAATGGGAAGGATTTTTATTTCTTTTCCTTGCTTTTTTTCTTGAAGAGGAATGAAACTAGCATGTATATAGAAATTATGACTGTGAATTCAAAATTCCAATGAGTTCTTTCAGTACTGAGATTGATGTATATTTTATGAGTAATAAATGAGTTATTTAATAAGGAGCCTTGGTCTTGTTTTTATTTTCAGCATTCCCTATAATTGTGTTTGTGATAACAGAAAAAGTAAAAAAATATATATATTGAAGATGCACCAATGAGGATTTTTATTGAATAATAATTTTGCTTTCAAAGCTTTTTTCCTCTTCAGTTCTAAAACATACATTTGTGGTGCAGATTATTTTATTTTGACAAGGTTATCACAAGGCATGCATCAGAACATATGTGCTTAACCTTCTTTTATTATTTCACTCTAAATTGCATCAAAATGCACCTTGTTGCTAAAGTATATATACTGAAAATTGTGGATGTTTAATTTTGAAGCATTTCTTAAATAGGAAATGGGTTATTCAGTATTTGAGCTGCAAAATCTGTGTGATTCATTGACGGATCTGTCACTGAACTTGAAATGTGATGCTTCAAAAGTACAGCCTCTAATAACTTTAAAATATTTTCCTAGCTTTATGAAGGATGGAGCGGGTATGTAAGTCTCAACGTGTGTTCTTAGTACAGTGGTTCAGTTTAAGATTAATAGTCTGCCGAACAAAGCCTAAAGAAATTATTTCTGGAGAATTTGTAATTGTTTTATGAACGAGAGCTCACTGGTTCTTAAAGTCAGCCAGGGGGCACTAAGCTTTGCCTGGTGCTGGATCTAATTTTAACACCGCTGTTAAGTTAGAACTGAGTCAAATGAGCTGAATCCTAAACGAGATTCGGAATCTTCATCCAGCTGCTCTGAGGACGGACACGCGTCTCTCCGCTGATTGGTCTTCATCCCGGAAACGGAACAAAAAGGGGGCGTATCTATAGTGCTCTGCTGAGAAGTCACAGCAGAGCAGTCACAGAAGTAATATCCAGCTAAATACACGTATATATATATATATCTTAAGCTTCCGCTCAGGAGTCATGGACGAAGTGACAGGCGCTCAGCTCATTGCCGAGTCTCTGAAAACTCAGGTGAGATCGGGCGTTCAGATGTAGCTTTTTGCCCCTGCAGAACTGTGTCAGAGTTCATGTTCTGGGCTGCAGGAGTTGCCAAACTTCATAGCTTCAGGCATTTGATGACCTGATCTCATTTAGATGCTGCTTCTCCCTGCAGAAAGTGGAGTACATGTTTGGGATAGTCGGTGTTCCTATCATTGAAGTGGCCATGGCTGCTCAGGCTGCTGGGATCAAATATGTGGGAATGCGTAACGAGCAGGCGGTAAATGATCCGAACGCCCTCTACTCTTTAAAAGAGTGACTAAATCCTCACAGTATAATGATTAGATCTCACAGATTGTTCTGTCACCCCACAGGCGTGCTATGCTGCATCTGCGGTTGGATACATAACAGGGAGGTGAGACCTCTGTTTGCTGAGCAGAACAATGTGTTTGGGTTGTTGTTGTTGTTGTGTCGCTTTCTTGCTAACATGTTGCTACGTTCCTGTTGACCTCTGAATGCAGACCAGGAGCCTGCCTGGTGGTGTCTGGACCTGGACTCATTCATGCTCTGGGTGGGATGGCTAACGCCAACATGAACTGCTGGTATTACACAATGTTGAAACTTTCCTCTTTCACTGTCACCTCTGTTGCTTTCATTCACTCCCCAAAACTATTACATTTACAATTATTATTATTTTTTATTTTTTTTGACAATGGAAGGACAACAAAGAGTAAGTAGATAATTCTGAAGATATATAGTTTTCATTTTTGTTTCAAAAACATACATGATTAGTCACCTAATTATTAAATGAAGTCCATTCAAAGGTTTGTTGGAGAACATTATTGAGCAAAGAAACTCATGAAGCTTAATAAGGGAACTGAAATTAATTGAGACTGAGGTGGATTAATTAAACTGGAAATGGCTTTAAAGCTGCTCCTTAGAGAGATTATACCATTTCATTAAGAAAAATGGTCAAAGTCTGTAGAGACACCGTAACAGATCTGGAGCACTAGATGGTTCTATATTTTGACTGAGAGGCTGAATGTAATCCCAGCTAAAAATCACGTTGACGTTTGAGATTGTAAAATGTGAAAAGGTTGACGTAGCGGGGCTGTAGAGGAAGTGTTTTCTCTACTCAGGCCAGTGCTCGTGATCGGTGGCTCCTCGGATCGAAACCAGGAAGCAGCAGGAGCCTTTCAGGAGTTTCCCCAGGTGATTCTACCTTCTTGTGGGGTTTTCTTTTACTCCGAGTCTCTGCTCTGACTCCGGTTTCATTCATTTTTAGGTGGAGGCGTGCCGCCTCTACAGCAAGTTTACTGCCAGGCCCAGCAGTCTGGAAGCTATCCCATCAGTCATAGAGAAGGTGACTACGTTATTATTTGTTTTCACGCAAATAGGATTCCTTAAGAATGAAGTAGATCGTATTTGTTCACTCACAGGCAGTCCGCACCAGCATATACGGGCGCCCGGGTGCTGTTTACGTTGACATCGCAGGGGACATGGTCAATGCTAAAGTAGAGCAGGACAGAGTCAGGTTTGTTAGATTTCAATGCATCCTTTTTTTTTTTTATCTAAACGGCCGCTCAAAGTGTAAAAGAATAGGATAAACTGATCTCTTCTGCAGGGAAGTGTCCTGCTGTCCACCTCCACCAGTGAGTTTGGCCCCCAGCGCTGCAGCTGAAGAGGCCCTCTCCGTCCTAAAAGCAGCAAAGACACCTTTGGTCATCATTGGAAAGGGTAATGCAAAGAAAATATGTTTTTTTTTTTTTTCAAACTTATAGGGGCGTACCTTTTTATTTCTTTTGTCTGTGACGCAAATCAGCTGCGACAGAATAAAGCTGTGAAGGTGTGTGTTCTGAGCAGGAGCAGCTTACAGCAGGGCGGAGGCTGTGCTGACGGAGTTTGTGGAGGAGAGTGGGCTCCCGTTCCTGCCCACACCTATGGGCAAAGGAGTCCTGCCCGACGATCACCCCAGCTGTGTGGCCGCTGCCCGCTCCAGGTCGGCCACCCGCTGTAACCTAATCAAGCTCCAGAACTGAACATTTACATGTTTTTTTTGTTTGTTTTTGTTTTAATTTTTTCTAAAAAATTTTGCCTAAATTCTGCAATGAAAGATATTTATTTTTGCACATCTTTACAAGAGCGTCTCCCACAAACATTAATCAAAGCTTATTGCTTTTATTCTTTTTTTTTTTTTTTCTGTTTCTTTTTTTTTTTTTTCTGTCGCAAAGAGCTCTTCTTCAGGCCGACGTCGTTCTCCTGCTCGGAGCGAGGCTAAACTGGATGCTGCATTTTGGTCTGCCACCCAGATTTAATCCTCATGTTAAGATCATTCAGGTGTGTAAATGTTGTAGCCAGTATTTCACTAAACACCAGCACAGACGCTAAAAACCTGTTTGCACGATAATCTGCTGCTGCGGGCGTCACTGCACTGTGAGCAAAACGAAACCAAGCGCTTCTTCCAGGTTGACCTCTGCGCCGAGGAGATGGGAAACAACGTGAAGGCACGTGTTGCTCTCCTGGGGGACGTTGGTGCTGTTGTGTCTCAGGTCGGACATGAGATTCGGTATTTTAGCTTTCCTCTAGATGTGGACGGATTAAATAATTGTATCTTTTTTTTTTTTCCTTCAGATTCTGACGTGTGTCCGCAGAGATGGCTGGAAATATCCCTCTAAGACCGGGTGGTGGAGCGAGCTCAGAAAGAAGGTTGCTGCTAATGCAAAAATATCAAAGGTGGGTCCGACTGCTCTAATTTCGGACAAATCTCTTGCCTCTTCAAACTCTTTGCAGATATTCCTAATTGAAGCTCTTGCTTTCGTAACAGGCTCTGGCTCTTAAGGGAACTTTGCCCATGAACTACTACACTGTGTTTCATCACATTTCTCAGCTGCTTCCACGCGATTGCATCATTGTTAGCGAGGGTGCTAACACTATGGACATCGGACGCACCATGCTGAATAACTACCTACCCCGACACAGGTGAGGCGTTTTATCAGCGTCAAGCTTCAAGTGGCACAGAGTGGACTGATGGAAATGAGTGCACATCTAATAGCTGCTCTGAAATATATATTTTGATTTATCTATGATTAACTTTTTTTCTTCTTTTTATTTTTTATTTTTTATATTAAATTCTCAAACAGTATTTCCTTCTACCAGAAATGGCCGTACCTGACATTTATTTCCAACTTAATACAATTATGTCTTAAATTGGTTAAATTGTCAAACATCAGTCCCAGGATTAGCCCTAACCCCATATCTTTTAAAATGAAACTATGCCTGACATGTGATCAAAGGACGCTTGCAGTGAAATGTCACATTTCTTAGCACCGCTAAGATTTTTTTTTAAATGTGATTTTCAAAAAAAAAAACAAAAAAAAAATCGATATTTTATTTGTAGCGGCATAATCTCAAACTGCTGCAACTTGGGGTGGGGGGGGGCAACCTTTAACTAGAATATATCTTTTATTGGGTAAAAATATGACAAGAAATAATTTTTTAGCAAAATAAGAGGTGGCAGACTTACTGGCTGCCCTAAAATAGGGTGAATGAAATTACCCAAATTAGTTGATGGATTTTTCCACATTTCTTTGTGAAATTACATCACTGTAATAAACAGATTCCTTATTCCAAAGGATTTCACATATTTCCATAAGGGTGCCAATAAAATTGGCTGAATAAAGTCATCTCAGGAGCCTGTGTGGGGTATCTGTGTTGATGTGAAGGTTGGATGCGGGCACCTTTGGAACGATGGGAGTCGGCCTCGGCTTCGCCATAGCAGCAGCTGCCGTGGAGACGACCAGGATCAAACCCCAAAGAGTCGTCTGTGTGGAGGGAGACAGCGCCTTCGGCTTCTCCGGCATGGAGGTCGAAACCATGTGCAGGTCTGTTTTTCATAATGCAGTCATGTTACTTTTTCCAACACCAGTGGACATAAATTTTATTTTTTTTCCCCTTTTTACTAGGTATAATCTGCCTGTGATCATTATTGTGGTCAATAATAACGGCATTTACAGTGGGGTAGACGCCGACACGTGGAAAGAAATGGCAAAAATGGGTGACCTGACCTCTGTGTGAGTCTTCCATTAACGAGAAAGTGGCTATAGAGCAACCTGTACAATCTAATTTGCATTTCTATGTGTAATCACCTTCCTATACGTGTGTGCTCTCCTTCAGGGCGCCTCCTGTCTCCCTTCTGCCCGAGGCCCGCTACGATGAGGTAATGACAGCGTTTGGAGGTCGGGGGTTTCTGGTGAGGACCGCGGAGGAGCTGCGCGAAGCCTTGCAGCTCTGCCTGACCGACTGGGAGAGACCGAGTCTGCTCAACGTGCTCATTGACCCGTCGTCTGACAGAAAGCAGCAGGTACATGAACGCCTCTGTAATTACACTGATCGTCACGGTTCTGATCTGAATTGACTCAGTTTTTATATAGTGCCTGTATTCGTCCCACAAACTTCAATGTATTCCATTGAGATTTTATCTGATTGACCAACATGAATTGATGGATGATGAAGAAGTGCAAGGAACGGTGTCTTTTTTTTTTTTTTTTGCTTGTTTCTTTTTACGAAAAAACATTTAAAAAAGGATGTGAGCATTTTATTTCTTCCCCCTTTTCTCTGCCAACCCTAAATAAAATTCAGTCCAGTCAATTGCCTTCAGAAGTTACATAATTAGTAAATGCTCATCCACATCATCAACTGACAAAGTCCAGTCAAGGAGAGCATGAATTATTGAAGCAGCCACTGTAACTAGACACCAAACACTAGCTGCATTTTTTTACATTCACAGTCATTCTTTTATTTATTTATGTCCGATATATATTTATTCTTTTATTTATTATTATGTCAGTTTTGGTCCTCCATAAAACAGGAGGTGTAGGGTGAATTCACGCCACCCTGTGGCCTGGGTATGGTAACTGCAACAGACAGGAATATAAACAAATGCAAAATCTTATGATCTGACTTAGAATTTTTTAAGACAAAAACTTGCTCAGTGTAAGAAAATGTACATTTCCTTACAACAGAATGTATTGTAAGAAATAAAAGGATCAACAAATGTACTTCCCCTTTTACTACATCTCCCGAGACTACACATATTCCTAAGCAATATATATTTTTTAGATTTTGTAGGAAGTCACGGGGAGCACAAGAACCTTTTTGACCCTCACAGCAGCATAGCTGGCTGTCCTTAAAGGATAAAAGAGCGCTGCAGTTCAGGATTTGCATGGAACATCAAACGGCTCGACCCTCGTCTCATCCTCCCACCGCTTTGTAGACCGACGTCCCACCCTGAAGCATTAATCCGTGCACCCCAGGTGCATAGCCAAACTGTTGTATCCCCCTCACAATCCCTTCGTCTAACTCCAAGCTGGCCTTTCTATTTCAGGGATCCTGTAATTAGAAAGCACAGCCCCTCTTTGTTTATGTTGAATGTATCCACGCAACCCTCAGCAGGCAAATCTGAAGGTTGCGTGAAGGTCCGTGTCTGGTGCTGAGCTCCGCGCCTGAAGAAAACCTGTTTCTTTTTACTTGAAGTGGGTTGGTTAAATTGGTGTTTAGCATCTATTTATGGTTATAGAAGACGAAGTCAAGCCTGAGAATAATGACAATAAACCCCAGTGGTTTGATGGATGCTATATTAACATGATAACCTAATGGATTTTGATGGTGTCTGTGTTTACAGGAGTTTCCTTGGCTCACGCGCTCCAACCTGTAAGACTCGAACCTTCGTCCAGAACGTCAGCTGATGAGCAGTGGAAGCTTTAAGACATGAAACTGTTTTAATTTTATTGATTGTTCCTATGAAATAATTAATGTTTTGTGATTCTTGCTACGTTTTAGGAGCTAACAACGTTTTACAGTTCACACAGTGAAACTTTTTTCACAATAGTTAGTATTTTCTTCTGAAAGTCATAATATGATAATATTGAGATAATGAATATTGATGCTGTTGAATAAAATAAAATAATGCTTATGTGACATGACTGGGCAAACAAACCAATAAAACCAAATGAGGAACTTAAAAGTGCAATTGATTTTTCAAAAAATTTTCTCATCTTTGAGTTTAACCTTCACATGAATGAAAAAATAGATGATCCAGATAATAAAAGTGCAACTATGAAACAACTTTCAACTACACATTTATTACATACACTTTCTATATTGTTGACTGATGGGCAAGATTGTTCGAAGGTAAAAAATATTCATATTAAAGTTATTTATAAATTTAACAGATAAATTAATTTCAATACTGTGAAAAAGTATTTTTCTTCTTACAGACTTCTGTTGCTTCTGTAACACCAAACTGTTTCAGATCAGAGATCAAACTATGTATCAAAAATTTCACAAGTAAATACAACATGCAGTTTTGAAATGGTGCTCTGACTGAGGAACAGATCTAGCCAAACCAGCATAGCTCTACGAGAAAAACACAATTCCCCCACCATTTTTTAAAATCTCTTTTCCTATTGTTTAACTCCACTCTTCCGAGAGGTAAAATGAACCAGAACGATACCCAGTGACGTACAGACCTCACTTGCTTCGGTAAAGTTCAGTGCCAAATGGCATCAGAGTTTCAAAAGATTGCAAAGATCTTTCTCATATTCGTCAAACATCTTGGTGTTTCATTTCTGACACTACAGTGCAAAAGTAAAATGCATTCTATCTTGCAAAAAAAAAAAAAATAGCAGCAGTTTCTAATTGAGGTCACTCTTTCAGGATGGCAAATGGTGGATTTGTCTTTATTAAGACTCCCTACCGAGGAGTGGAAACAACAATAAGACCTCTCTACAGTAGTAGGGATCTAATATTGGCACTGAGGGCAGCTGCTGTGCTGTCTCCTGTAATTTTAGAGCACACTGATGCGGAGGAAAGATTTAATGGGTATTGGTCAGCGTACTCTCTTGTGAAGGCGTAAGGGAAACCAACAGAACGAGCGAGCAGAGAGGGAGGGCAGAGAGGGAGAGGACGGTGAGGAGAGGAGCCGAGAGGGGAAGGCAGAGTTTCAAGGCTGCTGTGGCTCAGACGTAAAGTCGGGCAACTATCTGTGGCAGCATGACTCTCCTCGCTGTTGGACTGTGTCTGCCACTGTGGTTTTCTTTGTGCCTGGCTCAGTCCTCGTTTCTGGACAGCTTCCTGTCATTCCCAGCAGGTAGGCACATTCAAAACCATGAGCTTGCACATGCGTGGGCTGTTGTGTGAGTGAGTTACTGCACTAAGTGCATGCGTTACTCATGGTGCTGAGGGCTTCTGGAAATACGGATTGTGAGTTTCGCTGCGATCTCATCATAATGTCGGGTTGTTTTGATTTTCCTTGTTTCCCTTGAGGTAGACTGTAAATGCCTCTATAAATAGTGAGAGGAGCTTCAGTCCGTCTGCGAGAGGCACTTCATATCTCTGTCTGGGTGTCATGATTTGATATTTTGCACCTGTTTTCGTGTTGCTTATGCTGCTTGTGCATCTTGTACCCTCTTGTAAGGCGTCTACCAAAATATGCCGGATCACTCCACACTGTTGCTTCTTTGCAGATGCATGGGCACAAGTTTGAAGTTAAAGATTTCTTTGCTCGTGTTTACGATGAGGTCAGAAATGAGTTGTAACAGTGTGGCGAGTCATTTTTTTTGTGAATATTCAATATCATTGAAATCAGCCATCATTTTTGCCAGCCAGTTTGTGACTATTCTGCAGGAGTTATATTGCATTACAGTAAAACATTTGCCCTCACTAGTTCAATATTTAGCAGAGATAGTTAAAAAAACACACTCACACACACACACACACACACACACACACTGGTAGTGCTGCTAGTACAACTAGCAGGGCAGAAGTTCCACAAGTGAGACGTGGTGCTAGACTAGTTGTGCTAACTAGAAGGTTTTTTGACCTCCTACTCAGCAGGAGATTACCTAGACTAATCTAAGTGGACAACATTTCAAATACTTTTTAACATAAGGACCAAAAGCAATGTTACAAGTCAAGCAGTAAACATTTAATAGCCATTTTGAATTTACTATGCAGATGAATTGCAGTATTGCACTAGCCATATATTGGAACATTAACTTCATATTGGTAAACTAGTTGACATTTTTAAATGCTGTAATTCACTAGTCTGGCAAAAAAAAAAAAGCTTCACCCAATTAACTAACACACACTTAGGCTTAATTACAGCATTTTATCAAGTCATTGAACTTGATACAGCATTTTAAAAGAGCAGACCGTTTACAATATTTTTACTATTTACAAATCGTTGCACACTGGTTAACTAGTTAACGATTTCAAATGGAGTAGCTTACTAGTCTGGCTGAAACACCTCGCATGAATAATGCTAATGTGAAGGTAGTTCTAGACATACTACTCAAGTGGTGAACACTTTCTAGTGAACATGTACACTATTTGACATTTTTAGTGTAACATTGACAATTGGACTTCCCTTAATAAGTCATATGGCATCCTTCCATTGGTCAACCAGCTAATACATGTTTCCACCACCGTTCTCCTCAAATAAGTTTCAACTAGCTGACTAACTGAAGCTAATTTTCCGTGTCAGTGAACAACTGCAATAAAGTGCACAAATTCATTAGTTGACATTTTTTTGTGATCTGGACATCAATGGTCTAGTCAACAAGTGCTCCATTTAGGCTCTTTTATTTTTTTTACTAGCTTAATTCTTTAGCCACTCTAGTTGTCTGACGTGCGTATTTAACGATCACACGTTTAACACTTGATACTAGAGCCATCCATCGATTCGGTCTTGTTGCTAACTGATGCGTCAAAAGCCAAGCTGAGACTTAAGTGCTAACTACGACTAACATTTTTTTAACTAGTGTAAAGTTAAATTAGAAGGTAAAAACAATGTTTGATTTCAACTGAATATTTGCATAAACAGCTCGCTATTTCGACAGGTAAACAAACTTGACAGATCAAGCGAACTTTTTAACCTCTGGCTTAATTTGTGACCGCATGTACGCTGTGCACAGCTCTCAGGTCCCAGGAGCAGCAGAAGAGATTTAACCCATGCTGTTTACTGAGTCCTCCGCCGCCCCCGCTCTTTCCTCCACCCCCTTCACTTTGGCGCCGCCACACACTTGTGAGTCATGTGACTTTCTATTGTGGAGTATGAAGCTGTTGATATGTCCTTAGGTTACAGTCATACGGGTTGCTAGACATTGTTTGGCACTAGAGTTCTCCTGGTGTTTTTGGCTATGTTGTGACAATTAAATGTAGATCTGACTCAATCGAAATCAAACCTTGCGTTTTTGTTTTTTTTTTTTTTTTGTTTTTTGTTTTTTTTTACAGGAAGAAGACGGTTCACGTCGTGGCAACGAGTCTGGCCATAAGAGTAAAGGTTCTGCCTGTGCCCAGGGCCCTCCTGGCCCCGCTGGACCGCCTGGGCCTCAGGTAAAGCACCAAACTCTTAGGATTCGAGATCTTGTCGCTGACATTTCAACACGTCATTCCTGCTTCACGCCCAAAACAATCACGTGGCTTGACTACAAATCACTTCATAGAAAGGAACAAAATGTGACGAATCGGCACTCTGGCGAAAAAATAAATATTTGCCCCAATCTCCCCTTCCAACTTGATAGTTCCTGCGGAGAAGATGGGGATTTCTCTGGCCCTTGCAGCACAACAGTCCATTAACACGCCACATTTAGCTGCGACACAAATAGCCTTTTTCCACTGCCGGCCAGTGTGCCACACACCATTCTCAGAAACTGTCCGAGGAGCTGGAAAGGCGGGCTGTGTCGCGTAAATTCCAGGGATCTCCGACGCACGCCGTGCACGCGTTTGTGTTTTCAAGTCATGACAAATACATAAAAAAAAACAACAACAACATTTTGATTCCGCTTGTGCTTGTGAGCCAGATCTATGCGCTGCCGAGAAATTAAGTTTCTGTGAGTAATAGGCGGCTTACCTCAAGCGGTTGTTGAGGCTTCTGCTTACGCCACCAGATGGACTGACTGCAGTTCAGTCTATCAAAAAGACCCATGAGGCACTTCTCGAATCAATAGAGACCAGTCAGCCTTCAGCTAATTAAAACTGCAGCTCTGCTCTCCAAGAAGCATGTTGCCAACAGTAAAACTAATTTAGATGGCTATCTACGTGATTCATAACCAATTATTTTTGTGTTTTCTTATGATAACAAGGGTCCCCCTGGATTTCCTGGAATGAGAGGGCCTAAAGGAGAAAAAGTAAGCAGTTTATTTGATTTCCTCGTCTTGTAATTATTCCTGAAAAGGCAGATTGAATTGACCTGTTGCACATAACTGAAAAATGCTTTTGGGAAGTTCATTAAGCGCCTTGTCCTTGTCCCCTCCTCCGCATCCTGTCGCCAGGGAGAAATCGGAAGACCCGGGCAAAAGGTGAGAGCCCCCGTCAATCATGCCGTCCCTGCTTGCCGCCGTAAGTGAGTTTTCTCAAAAGCGACACAAAGCATCCCCTCCGCATCCCCTGCGAGCGAGCGCACATCAAGAGAGGCACTGTGTGCGAGTGCACAACCTTGACAGGAGACAGAGCAGAGCAGGCTGTCAGGATGCAAGGGATGCAGGGGTTGCTGAGGCTAAACGCCTCAGTCATGCACGCTGACATGATTCAGCGTGCGGCATCAGGACAGTCGCGCTCGAGAAGAAGGACATCTCCCGATCTCCAGATGAAGATCAGGAGACTCTTGTTTGTTTGATTGTTTGTTTGTTTGTTTATTGGGCAAAAGCAAGATGAGAAGCGAGCTCCAAAACGTTCCTGTCAGTGTTGCGGCGCAGTAAGTGCAGCCCCTCACCGAGCAGCTTTGCAGCACTGCGGTGCAATTTAGCTTAGTGCTTCAGCCAGATCATTAATCATTTTATTCCCAACAAGCAAAGACTCCCAGTTCTATATACAGCCATCATTTAATTAAAGAGAGCAAAGTGACAGTGCTCGTTAAAGCCATTCTGCCTCTACATGTGCAGCAGGAATGGACAGATATTGCACCGTGCTGCCTGTCATCTAATGTAACATTCAGACTTCTCTCCCTCTCTCCCTCTCTTGGTTTTGTTCTAAACCTGTAAAACAAAGTGACAGTAAAAGCCCTGATTTCATAAACTTACGAAGCTGATGTGTCACACCAGGGTCGGACTGGGCCTCCTGGGCTTCCTGGGCAACAGGGACCAGCAGGATGGCCGGGACCACCTGGGGACAAAGTGAGTAAGTCAGACCTCATAATGTCAGAGACCTTGCAAAACGCCGTATAACCGACACAGCGCCTTGCAGAAAGTACTCATGCCTCTCGAGCTTTGTCGGAGTCGAGAGACACCGCAGAGCATTCGGGAGACCCGGTGGAGGGGAGGAGTTCAGAAAAGAAGCAGCTAAAAGTCCCACAGTAGCTCTTGAGCAGCAAAAATCCACAGCTTAGGTGAACAAATTTGTTGACAGGACAAATATTAGTCCTGCACTTCACAACACCAATCGTAATGGGAAAAATGGCAAAGATTTGGGGCCTCTGTTCAGATGAAACCAAAACCAAACGTTTGGCTCTACATGCAGAGTTGCTATAAGAGGAAGAAAACTAACACTGGACATCACCTGAACTCAACATCCACACTGTGAAATACGGCAGTGGCAGAATCATGCTTTGGGGAAGCTTTTTTTTTTCTCTCTTGAAACTGGGGTATGAATACTTTTGAAAGGTTGTAAATAGCAGGGAGTGAAAGTAGGGGGGAAACATTTTCAGCTGGGGTTTAATTGGACGTGTTTTTATGAACTTAACCTACTCCACATGTTTAAATATATATATATTTTTTTATATTATCAGGGTGAGAAAGGTGACCCGGGTTTGATGGGTTTGCCCGGATCTAGAGGACCAATGGGGCCAAGGGTACGATCCACACATAAAGCATTGGTGTCAACTTTACCCTTTTTTTTTTTCGTTTGACTGTTGTCTCATTATTTTAAATCTCTTTAATCCTAGGGTTTACCTGGGTACAAAGGGGAAAAGGTAAGTTATCATTTTACTCATTTTCGCTTTGAAGGAGATAATCAACCATCTGGAGTACATACACCGTTTCTTCTCGGTCAGGGGTCCCGAGGTGATCGTGGTGAGCTTGGACTTAGAGGAGACAAGGTGAGCGTGACGCGTCAGCAGAGGTTTGAACACATGCGCTACGTGAAACATGAAGCATCTGCCGTTTTCTGTTCACAGGGCGCCATGGGTTTCCCAGGAATGCTTGGACAAAAGGCAAGTGAGGCTCAAACGAGCAGACGTTTGTTCTTTGTTTTCTTAGAAGTGCAACATTTGACTAGGTAAAATATTCGTTAGAATTATTCTTGTTTTTTTATATATATATATATTCCATTGATCTCACTTGTTGCGCAGGGTGAAATGGGTCCAAAAGGAGAGCCTGGAATCTCAGGAAACAGAGGACCGACCGGCCGACCTGGAAAGAGAGGAAAACAGGCGAGAAGATTGTGTAAAATCGTTCAGTGCATTTAGAAAAACATGTTGGAACTTATTTTTACCACTCAGCCTTTTATTGAGTTGCTAATCCCTGCACATCTTCACTTTGGGGGGAATTACTTGTAAACCATTAGAACAGGTTAAGAATTGCATAAACTTTTTTTTTTTTTTCACCTTTATTTTTCTTAGGATACTTTTTGACTTCAATAGATTGCCGTATATTTCTAAAGCAAAACTTGATTTCGACTTTGACATATTAAAGTTGGCTTTATTTCAGAAACACCTTGTTCGTTTTAACTCTGTGCCCTTTATTTCATCTCAGGGACAGAAAGGAGATCTTGGAAAAACTGGACCTATCGGACCTGCAGGTCCTCAGGGATCTCCTGGTCACCCTGGACCTCCTGGTTTACCTGCTGCAGGTACATCTGCAACAAGTTTCAAAATGTCTCTTGACTTAAAACAGACACATTTCTTCGTGACTGTGCAGAACTTAGATGTCAAAAGTTTATTTATTTATTTATTTATTTATTTTTTTGGCTTAAAGTTTGCCAAAGGCTGAAAAAACTCAGCAACAGAAAAGCACACTTTAGAGCAATGCGCCATGCATCACCAGCAGTCTTATATAGCAGTAAAGACATGTGAGCTCCCGAGTTGAAACTGGAGGCTGTGATGATGACATCATGTGGCTAAAGTAAGTTTACACATGGCAGGCCTCCCTACAGTTTAGAAAATATTATGTCACCACATAATCAAAGTGACATTTAACTTGTGCACTAATTGAGACTGCTTCTTGATAGATGAATCATTGATACTGTATACAGTGACTTCTGGTATTTAAATCGCCTTCTGCCGCCTGCGCTCTTAGTTATTGATGACTTGTAGCTTATTGAGACAACCGAACGCTGGGCTTCGACGTTTCTTCTTCACCCTCAGATGTCATTTTGATTCGTCCTTTCCGCGTTTTCAGCAATACGTTGACAAGTCATGTCTTTTTCTCGTTGCAGGTCTCTACATGGTTGGAGCAAAAGGGGCTCGAGGTCCACCGGGTCCTCCTGGGAACTGTGGCTGCAGCTCCCTCAGTACTTCACCGTTTGATGACTACGCCAACACAGGAAGCTATCCCAAAGTGCCTGTGGTACGGAAAACGTTGTGTTGCTGTCAAAAAGATGCACCGGGAGTTATACATAAAAATGTTAGAAAGTCAAATGTTTTGAGAATCTAAATTTGTTAATTATGTAAAAGTGTTTCGGTTTTTCCACTACAAAGCCATAAAATTTATTATTATTTTTTTTAATTGGGATTTTATGTGACCAACACAAAGGATCGCCGTTCCAGTAGAAGCTGGACCTCTGCTCCCGTCTCAAGTCTGCTGCGACTGGTTTTCTTCCAGTATTATATCCCACATTTAGCCATGAGTTACTTCTCTGTCCCCGCTGAAGAAAAGTAGCCCCCATAATGTGATGTAATCGAACATAATCAATTTTAACAAACCAAAGCATTTGATCAGGCCTGTTTGCGTTTCGTTTCAGATATTTGTGGTGAGTAATGAGGAAGAACTGGAGCGCCTTCACACCGACAACGCCCTCGCATTCCGAAAAGACCAGAAAACGCTCTATTTCAAAGACGTCGACGGCTGGCTGCCAATACAGGTATGATTGCATTCAGACTTTTGTCCAATCGTTTCTTTTTTATTTATTTATTTACTTTTTTGTTGTTGTTGTTGTTAGGTTTTCCCTTTTTTGTTTAAGTCACTAAAATTCTGCAAAAGACCTTTCCATTCCAGATGACGCCCTTCCAGTCCATGGAAAACGCACCTGACGACGAAGGTTACTGTGGTGACGGGATAGTGCAGATCCCCAACGGGGAGGAGTGTGACGACCGGAACAGAGTTGTCACAGACGGCTGTGTCAGTAAGTACACGCAAAATGTTCTTCAACAGCCTCCTTAGTTCTACTTTGCTGCGCACGTAGAACCTGACCTCCACACTCCTGCTGTCTCATCTTACTGTAGAGTGTAAACATGCTTACTGTGGAGACGGATACCGCTATGAAGGGGCTGAAGAGTGTGATGGAAAAGACTTTGGATACCAAACGTGTAACTCATATCTTCCAGGGTGAGTGCAAAATATACCTGTGCTTCGACAGCACTGTGTGCAAAAGTCTAGAGTCACTTATCACTTTTTTAAAATATTTTTGTAGAAGAGCGAGAGATTTGTTTACCTTTTTCTTTGCTAAGCTGCTTTTTTAAAGTATTTCTTTGGATTTTGCTGCTTTTTACTTGTTTTCTGTCAATGCAGTGTTGATCTTCAGATGATGTTTGTGAAGGCACTTAACTCATGCCACTATGAGTCATTCAGACATAAAAAGCTCCTGATTAAAAAAAAAGCATTGAGTCTACGTATAGAGTGCCTCGAAAAGCATTAATTTCTCTTGATGTTTTTCCACACTTACACGCTACAACCACGAACTTCAATCTATTTCATGCCGGGGTGGTTTTTTTTTTATTACCGCAAGGCAAACTAGTTCATAATTATGAAGTGGAAGGAAAATTATTTTTAAAGCTTTTTAGAGATAAAAAGCTGAAAAGTGCAGGAAGTGTTTCTCTTCAGCCCTCAAAGCTTGGCAGAGCCGCCTTCCAGTGCAGTTACAGCTGCAGGTCTTTTTGAGTTCTCTACTAGCTTTGCAAATCTAGAGACTTACATTTTTGTTGCCCATTTGTCTTTTTAAAACAGTTCACGCTCAGTCAGATTGGATGGAGAACATCTCTGAGCATTACTTTTAAAAGTCTAGCTGTAGCTTATCGATTAAATATAAGTCTGGATCCCAAGTTTCAACTCTTTTGAAGCCTCTAAAAGGTTTTCCGTGCTTCTCGTCACTGAAATGTTAGACGCATTTTCAGGCGCCTGGTTAGACAGTTTGTTCCAGTTTTTTTTTTTAACTGAATCGATTTACACAAAAAGTCATTTTTAGTAGTAGTGATCGAGTGCTTCACTCAGCTTTTCTGTCAGGATTGTTTTTCTGACACTGTGTGAAAGATATGGCTTTCACACACTGTTCTTCTGCACTATTATGTTATTTAGGCACCACATTTCTATGTCTGCCCTCCACTTTACTAATTTACAAACACACATATTCCACATTAGGCTGATCATCATGATCAGATACAGCTTAAGAAGAAAAAGTACAAAAGCAGCCAAAATACAAAGAAAACTTAACATAGAAATATTGCTCACGGGCATTTTAAGTGGTCAGAAAATTTGGCATATTCAATAAAAATGCAAAGAAATTAGGCAGGACTAAAAATATATACATTGTGAACAGCACTGGATGTGTTATCGCACTACTGTATGAGAAATAATAATAATCATCCTGAAGTAAATGTTTTTCTTCTACAATTATAGGTCTTATGGTTTCCTCAAGTGCACACCGTACTGTGTTATTGACTCCACAAACTGCAAATTCTTCACTTGAGGAGGGAATCTGGATTGTGCAGCTGGATCCTTCGTGTAATGCTGCTCGACGCGCGACGGGACTGTTTTCATGCAAACGACGGGGAAAATAATAATAATTAATAAACATAACACGAAAAATGCCCTGAAAAAGCAAAAGACTCTGCAGGAAGAAGCGACAAATGTTCTACTGAAAAGAACAAAAAAAAAAAAAAAAAAAGCTGACAAAATATGTACAAATGCACACATAACTCATCTGTTTTTCTGCGGAGACGCCCTCCCGGTGGCGAAGGAGTCAGGAGCGTGCGGGGACAGCTGCACTCCGTCTTAACGAGCAGGACTTCGACAGGCCGCACCGGACTGGAGCCAAACCTTCTGAATGCGACGGCCGCGCAGGCCTACTTAAGAGACACTGCGTTGTGTTCCAGAGAAGCGGCAGCTGGAGCAGAAGCGCATTTATCCTGACCTGGTTACCGCAACAAAAGAAACAGGAGAGAGGGGAGCGGGGGCATCCGGAGACATTCTACTCCAGGGTGGATGACGGCAAACAGCTCTTGCATGAAGCTGGGCTAAAACCGCGCTTAACTCATCACAACATTAGCATCCAAATTTGCCTCTGACACTCCAAGGCAACCAGACCCACTCTGCTGTTTACTTAGGTTGCCAGGACAGGACACTTAAATTACTTTTTCTTTGTTTTTTTTTTCTTTTCTTATTTGTTGTACCCTCTCAGTATCAAGGCATTTTTGCTCTTCAAACGAAATTGTTTCTGCAAACAGAGATGATTCATAAGGTCTAAAAACCTTCAGTGGCTGACTCAGCGTCGGCGTACATCGAAACATGACAGTTACACTCAGTCTGTAGAAGATTTCAGAAATCCAAACACGAACTCAGGAACTGGTGTAGCTCCACACATGCCTTCTTATTGTTTTTTTGTTGTTGTTGTTTGTTTGTTTCTTTTAAATGGCTCTGACTGTACTCTGACGCACACAGGTAACACAAGCGAAACCTTCGACACATACAATAATGCATAATCACGTTCCTCCCCTGTGCTTCAAAGCAAAAAAAAAAACAAAAGATGTGAAGGCTTGAAACTGTTATTGCTCTTAATTTTCCTCATTGCACATAACCAGCTGGACTTATCTGTAGCTGCTACGGGGAGAGGAATTAAAAATTCCTGTCTGTTCTAAGGTCATTACTGTATCTACTCTTAATACCTCTTTATCCAGTTTTTGTCTTATGAAGCAACGGAGAAACTCATTAGTATCTTTAACCGCGTATACATGTAGTCTGCTGTGTGCTGAAAATAACCGTGCCGATATAAGCTGACATTTTCCATAAGCTACCGTATGAGTCCCAGTGCCAAGAAAGACTTTTTTCCCCGAGCTCAGACTGTTAATGCATCACGTCTGCATGCATGACGGTGGGAAATGCGCCAGTTTTGTCAAGCGTTGTTTTGCTAGTCACCATTCTTTGGCGTAACAGGTGTCTTAAAGGAGCACCCTGTCCTAAGTGTAGCTTATTACCGTACGTATGATGAACCTTATAGTGGTGAACTGTGCCATGAACTAAAGATGAAACACTGTTAGAAAACTGCTGTGACTGTCGTGTCTGTGTGTGATTCTGTGTATGCACAACAATGCTGGAACATGCATGTAGTAACGTACTGTACCATCAGGCTTCATGAAGTTATTATTATTATTATTATTATTATTATTATTACTATTATGCACTGTGACCGGGACTTATGTTTCATTGTTCTGATATGATTTTTACAGTAGCTGTGGGAAATTTTGAGAAAAGAATCCAATAAAAAAAAATAATAATTTAAATGACCTCATGTGATTGTACTGAGGAATATGCTGCTGATGTCTCAGCACCAGATGTTAATTAGGTAAAAACAAAACCAGGGTTTTGTCTATGGCTACCCTGGCTGTTGCATTAGAAAGGTGGGGATGGGAATTGTCATGACCTCTCAGATTTTTCTTTTGAGAATATAAATACTTTTTTTTAATGGAACCTGGAAACACCCCCAAGGAAGGAATGAACAATGAAAGGATGGATGGTTACAAGACATTTTTCTATGTCTGTAATTTTCAAAATTAGAAGGTTATGTCAAAGAAAAAATCATATATGTTGTAGAGCAAGAAACAAATGGATATTTAACAGATGTGTGCAGCTTTTATACAGACTGGAATTGAACTGGAGCAGGTTATATAAATTGTCATACTTCTCATGTGAAACATGGGACAGGGAATAAAGTCTTTCAGAGCCGCGTCTGCACCCAGAGACCGGCTCAGGGCAATAAAAGTTGAAAACGGGCAGCTAGCCAGGATTGCAACCGAGATGCTCTGGGCTGCATCTAACTGTGTAAGTATATTAACATACTGCTTCCCTTTTCCAAATCACATCAAGACAATTTGTCCACGGAGATGCCTGAGTAAAAGCTTACCTTAGCATACTCATCCCATCATGTGCAATTCCTCTGACCAGGCCAATCGCATTTATTCCCGCAGATGTCTCAGTGCTGGAACAAAAATCACTAGCGCATCAAGAGGTGGTTCCACAGCGAGATAAAGACAAATGCATGCCAAACTTTTTATTTATTTAGTTCTTGCAATTGTACTTCCCTTCCACTTCATGCAGTACTTTGTTTTGGTCTTACAAGTCAAGTTCAAATAAAACATACTGAGGTTTGTGGTTGTTGCAAACCTAGCTAGGTAATGATGAAGTGTCCTGATGTTTCCAGCTGACCTTTATCATTTTCCATTTTGTACAGTTTTCACTTTGAAACACTGTAAAAACTGGAATGGAGCATAAATTAATATATTATTATAACGCAAAGAATATAAGAAAAATAATTACCCCTCTAAAATCTGCTAAATGGGCAAACTTTGCAAACCATTCAAACATTTCACAACAGGATATTCTTGAGAAACAACGAAATATAAAATACCTTGATCCCTCTAACTTTCAGGAGAAACAAAATCAAGTGGTATGACGGTGACTGTGGCTTCTGGGCTTCATTATACTCTAAATGTGAGTTGCACTTCCTGTCTGTTATGTTTAACAAAATAAAAGCCCAAGAGGAGGCAAAGACCTTTCAAATAAAAAATAAAAAAATTCACTCAAAATTACGGCGCTTGACGTTAAACTCATTCTGGTGGGCCGCTACAGCTGTAGGATGAGGGCCGACCAGAACGGAAAGCAGGGCAGGACCCAGGCCAAGTGACAATCTCTGACCCACAGGAAGGAATCACTGGCACGCAGAGAGGCATGTTCTTGTCAAGGACACGAAGTCTAAATACTCGTTTGACACAATCATGAGAGAATACAAATTAATCACTGACACTTTCCATCGCAGCTGTGTAGACAGGCTACGACACGACAGCAGTATTGAATATGTGTAGGTTGTTGTTATGGCTACCACTCCAAAAAAAAATTTTTTTAAATAATTATTTTAATTCCCATATTTAATTTGGAATTATAAGAAAACTTACTTCTCAACTAAACATGCCTAGAGAAATAATTAAAATGTTTAAAATAACTGGAACCGGAGAAGGAACCAAATGTATCTTTATCTTTACCCCCAGGTAAGGTAGTTAGCATGTTAGCATGTTAGCACGTGAGTTTCTACCAGATTCAATATACAAGCCAAATGGTTGGTTGTTTCTTTCCTACCATAAAAAAAACAACAAGTGGAGTTCATCCAACAGTACATGTATGTAGATCAATATTTTGAGAGAAACTTAAGGGATCTACAGGACATTCAAAAACCAGAGACCAAAGTGAGCTTTTTGATAATTAACACTCAAAATTGGTCTGGTGTCAAACTCAATGTGTCAGAGCACCTCCAGTTTGCTATAAAGTTCGGTGGAGGGTCAGACATTTCAAATTCAAATTCAAATATACTTTATTGATCCCGAACGGAAATTAAATAATTCCATCCATTAAATCCCTTACATATGCTTAGAAGTGGATAAAAAGTTAATCAACTTCTAAGCAGAAGGCTGCTGCAGAATTAAAGCTCCTCAATCATTTATTAGGTAAAAGAAAATTCTGAGTCTTATATTTGCTCATGGAAAAATCTTTGAGATTGTATTAGAACAGTACATAACCATGGAGTAATACAAGAGCCCATTACTATCGTGACAATTATGTGCAACTGAAAAATATGCACAACTTCTACAAAGAAATTATGAATTTTATAGTATTGGCTTCAGAAACCAACCCACCACGCCATCTTCTGTTTTACCATGACTCAACCTGAGGCAAACCTTAAAGCCAGCGTCACACGACACTCCTATCATTAGTCAGCAATTGAACAAATGCACGAGAACTGACATCACAAAGTAATGCACGCGTCTGAAATGAGGTGAGAAAAAAGAAAAATTGAATTACTGCTAAATTTCAGTAGACACAAAACCAAAAAAACAAACAAACAAACAAAAAATGGTCACTTTAGTAACTGTCTTAATTTATTTGGCAAAATTCAAGCATTTGGCTCACCTTCAGTCCAAAATGGCACCGGTGTTGCTTTAATATATCAAACATGCCCTCATTAAACATGCGCCATGGATCCAGTATTCATCCAGAGGATGTACACAATTCAGAGACACGTCAAATTGGATTTATTACACCATGAACACGTCAGATGCACTGAATGAACAGGCTTGTTTCAGCATAAACAGAAGTTATCTCACTAACATTTCATTCTTGTGTTTCGTCATTGAATAGGCAGCAGAGGTTTATGTTTCTCCTTTTTGGTCCCTTTAAGCTCTTAACACTGTGGCTCAAAATGAGATGTAAAACAAAACTAATGCATCATAAAATTGTTGTTTTAGGGAAATAATTTAATTAATAAAATTATACAAAATATGTTCACAGCCATTGTAAGAAACAGAGAAAAAAAAAAAGAGTCAGTCCTGCAAAGTACTATCAAATACTGGAGACTTATAATGGGTGATGTGACACTATGACTGTTTATTTTGCCACAAGTGCTTTGTGCTATTACATGGCATCTCTCCACTTCATGAAGCCAAATAAAACTTTTGTGACATTAAAGGGTAGTAAAAGACAACTTCCAGGGACGTTTTTGAAAAAACATGAAATAAATAAATACAGTGGAGTTTATACACCTTAAAATCCGGCTAATGGTGAAATGCCACAACACAAAAAAATAGAAAAATAAAAAATCAGGAACAAATGGCACCTTGTACAAATATGGCTGGAGTCTGTGTAACTGAAAGCCTTTCTTTCAGCGTCACTGGTGTCTTAAAACAGACCAGGAGTATCAATTTCTTCAGTTGTTACTTTTTGCTTGTACAAACCCTTTGTCAGCTTAAAATAATCTCTTCAAACTTTACTGCGGTGAACTTTGCAAACCACCGGATGACCTCCGGTTGCCATGACGTGCGCCAACGGCACTGTCTGGCACCTTTCCTTTCAAGCAGTCCGTCGCCGCTCTGAACATCAGCGAGGCTCCGTCGCCCCTGGACGTCCGACACTCTGTCCTTCAGGTTTCACACCACCTCATCAGACTCCAGGCTGTATTCTTCATAAAGCTTGTCCAGAATGGCCAGCTGCTTCTCCATGGCCGGGAGGTACACTCCCAGGTCCCTGTGCATGCTGCTGGTAAAGTCGCTCCTCTGCTCATCCCCTTCTCTCGACACCAAGGCGGCGGTGAAACTCTGATAGGTCGGGGCGGCTCGTAGAGCCAGCTGTTGAGGATAAAAAAAATTTAAAAAAAGCGGTTAGGTGTCACACTTTAAGACGGGGAACCTTTTTGAAACGGGGTGGAGGGGAGTGTTGTTGACGTGTGCACAGAGTTTCAGTACATTTCACTGTACAAAAGAACTCTTCCAAGTTTGCAGTTCTTTCTAAACAATTTTGCAGGGAGGAAAAGACAGATGGATGGATGGATGGATGGATGGATGGATGGATGGATGGATGGATGGATGGATGGATGGATGGATGGATGGATGGATGGATGGATGGAAAACTAGTTAATGAACAAAAGAATAATAGAGAGATGGATTGATGGACAGATCAATCTTACCAACAAATGGATAAAATTACTGATAATGGAAAGATGGGTGGACAAGAAAGCAGGGTAAAGAGATGAATGGTAGTCAAGGAGTAAACAAAGAGAAGGATGGGCAAATTGACAGATGGATAGACAGTGATGTATGGATGGACAGACACATGGATCTATTTGTGGAAAATGGGTGGATGGACATATGGTCATGTTGTCACAAGATCTACTGACTAGAACCTAGAAAAAGCAGCCAGAATCCACTGTCAGCTAGAGAAAACCTGACGGGCTCCTTTGACTCTGCATGTCTATTTTTGCCTTACAAGGTCTTAATAAATTTCCTCCTTGTTCTTATCTAAACTCTTGTAAAAGTTTTTTTTTTCTCCATGACAACAAAGAGAAGGATGAAAGACAGATGGATGAAGAGATCCAGACAGAGGACAAAAATGGATGGACTGACAGACGGAAACAAATAATGGGACAGATGGATAATCTTGACAGAGGGACGGACAGCCAAATAAATCATAAAAAAATGAAAGGATAAATGGACGACGGCAAAGCAGATGGGTAGATGATGGACAATGGACAGACATGTAGAACTTTCAGATAATAGGAAAGTAAAAGAAAGAAATATATAAACATTTTCTACTCTCTACTTTCTTAGCGTCGCTGATCCAGAAACCTCAGTCACTACTTGATACTTTTTCGGAGTGGGAACCCTCCGTGTGCAAGAAATACTTACAGCAAAAACACCTCGCACCACCCATCCATGGTACTGCCTTAGAGTTTTCCCATAAGCATTGTCTAGGAGAAATAATAATAAAATCAAAAATCAAAAATTAAAGAACACCATAAAGCTAACAGCAAACACAGATGCAGTTCTACATATTTGAAGACCTTTGTAGATTTATGCACCACTCACTCAGTGCTGCCTGGATGTCTTTTTCTCCTGCGTTGATCTCTGACAGAAACTCCTTGAGGAACTTGAGGCCTCGTCGGAGCCACAGCAGAGCCTCGGTCGCAGAGTTGCGCACCTGGGCAACGCTCGTCTGCACCTCGTGCAAAACAATGGACTGTAGGGTGGGGAAGCTGTCGGGGTCGGACATCAGCTTCTGCTGAATTTTCTGCAGAGATCAGTGGAAAGGTTATGCTGCCTCACATCTGAAACCAATGTAGTCTATTCTAATTCAATGATTTAACTTATTAAAAAGTGAAGAAACAGTACATTTATTAAACATTAAAATTATTATTATTTTTTTTTGTTGCCAGATCACACGTTTATTCAATGAATTATACTGTCGCAATATTTAAAAAGCACATTAAGATCCAATCGACATTTACACCAAAATTTAAAACAGCAAATCTAAACCATGGTAAGTCAGCGTAAAACAATATTTTACATTTAAAACTGAACATAAACTTACCTTTATATTGCCAACAAAATCCATTTTAACAGGTGCAAAAACGGTGGAGCCCAGTTTGTCTGAGAAGAGAGAGTCCAGAATAGCATCACTGTTGCTTCTGAAGTTTCACTTTTATGGTGCACTGAGTTAGCATGAGTTAATCAAAAAGAATAAAACTGATTGCAAGTTTCCAATGAAGGAGGTAGAAGTTTATAATATGACAGACTTAAAAAAAAAAAGATAATTCAGACTTTTTTTTAAAAAAAAAAAAGATAAGATCATTTTTAACTTAAGATAAGAAGTTTTAAGATAATTTTTACTACACAGTCTTCTTACTTTTTTCCTCATCTCCAAATAATCAAAGAGCATATAGAGATTGCAGTGAGAACTGAGGTGGCTGCTTGCAATACATAATTACATTCAGACTCAAGTGGAGTTTGAATAATATGAATAAGTTCTCCCTACATTGTGCGAACAAAGATATATTGTTGTGAGTTATGAGGCTCACTCAGCACATGGATTTATTAAGATGATTATTCTTGTGAAGGAATACCATTGTCGTCATCCAGTCTCATATCACTAAATCTAGAAAACAAAAATGAAAAAAAGGATCGGACTCCATAGAGACTTTCCTGTCTTGTTGTCCACTTTAAAACATCTGTGCACAGAACTTCTCCCAGTTAATTTGGAGGATGATTCAGAATAAAAGTTGAATTTAAAAGCTTGAATTTGCCTTCTGCTTTGTTGCCGAGCAGAAAGCATATGTATTTATTTGCATACAGACAGATTACTTGCTGTATGCTTCCAAAATTATAATAAACTATCACATGTGGCGACAAATGAAGACATCGTAACTCAAGTTTGATTACAGCCGAAATGAATGAGAGGCATGGAAGCAGAGAATGAATCTGAGACAAGTGGCATGCAGACGTAACAAGAGCAGAATGGGAGAAGAAATATTTTCTTATGAAAGTGACCAAACAAAATGCAGATGGGTATAATGTCAAAAAGGAGCGGGAGGGAGAGCAACATGAGAAGCGACTGTAAGTGACCATCCTACCTAATACGGGCACTATTGCATAGCATGAGTCCAAAAACTCTTGTGAAGGAATACCATTGTCGTCATCCAGTCTCATATCACTAAATCTAGAAAACAAAAATGAAAAAAAAAAAGAGATTCAAAGAGGACAATATATTAAATGCAAGTTTTCCATTTTTATTTACTCAACTCAGGACAGAAAAAGTAAAGAAGGTACAAACATCCACAAAGAAACACGACACGGAATAAAGTCTGGCAAAACCTGAGGACCACTTAGCTTCTTTGGCTACAAATAAACATATTTTGATTTTTGATTTTTTTTTTTAATTGACAGAAGAGATAATAAACACACTAGTACCAGCTCTCTGTTAATCTAGTGATTAACAGAGAGCATAATATGTTACGTATTTTCAGAGAGAAAAAATAAACTCTTCAAAACCCAGAAATGAGAGGAGAGCCTCTCTATCGTGTGATAAAGAGAGACTGCAATAATAAAATACTTAATTATAACTTTATTTATACTATCTAATACTACCTAATTGAAGCATATTAAAAGAAACTATGTGCAGATTAATTAAGTTCAGTAGCTAAATAGCTTATGTTGTTTGGTTCTAATACTTGTGGAACAGGAACGAGAGACGATCCCTCAGTACGCTCATGCTGTACCCTGAGACTCCTGAGAGACGGGACTTTCCTGAGCGACGTTTTCGTACCTGTGACTCATTGTGTTGAAGAAAGTGTCCACCTGCTCTGTGTCCGACTCCGACGACTCGCTCGGGGTCTTGAATTGATCTTGGCTCTCTTCTTGGTCAAAAACGGCTTCCCGCTGGCACTCGAGCGCGACGCTGCTCTTTTCTCCTATTTTGCCGTCGTGCTTTTCGCTCTGGTCCACTTTGCGCAGTTCTTGATCAAGTTCCTCTTGATCACATATTTTCTCAGACTCTCCTCCTGATGGCTGGTTGTAGTGCTCAATCTCAGCGGCCTCCTGGGTATTGTGTGCAGCAGGGAGGACTTGCTTGCTATGAACGACTGACGACTCAAAGTCTGCGTCGCACAAAACAGGATACATGCAAATGGGATGTTATTGGAAGAAGTTCATTACTCTTAACATTTTACTGTATTGTGACAACAGTGCATACTTGTAAAGCCAACTGAGATGTGACTCAATTTCACATTTTACCTATAGCTTAGTTATAGCAAAGCTTTTCTTGTAAAAGCTTTAACATTTTCCAGGCTAATTCTTAAAATAGCTTGGAAACAAACAAACAAACAAAAGAAGTGCTTCCAATAATTTCCTTCCTCTTATTAACATACAAAGACCCTGTGTGCGAAAAGGAAACATCTGTGGAATGCAAAGAAGATTTTCATATCAGGAAACCTCTGTGGGTGTGAAGTAGATAGGAAACCTGACTGACCTGATGGGGGAGGAGGATGATCTCCTCTGTCTGGCTCATCTGGTCCTTCGGCTCCGGAGTCGAGGCTCTGGTTGCCATGTGAACTTACTCCTCCAGAGGGTTCGGTCAAATCTTTCCACCTAGAATGCACAACAAGATATGGTATTTAGAAAACGTCTGGAAAACTTTTTTTTTTTTTTTTTGCAAAATCATAATCTTAGTTAACAGGAACTAGAAATAAAAATTGCTTGTTAATAAGCAACCTAAAACATAAAGATCAGATTTAGACTGACTTTTTTAACGGTCCAATGTGACTCATTAGACGAAAAAAAGAGAGAGCAAAATTACATAAAAGTAACAAAACAAACAAACAAAAAAAACCTACTTTTCTCCAAGGTTTAGATTTAAATGATTGGCATGTTTAATCTGTTGGGGAAAACAAAGTACAGAGTTTAAAATAACTCCAGGTCTCGAAAACAGGATAGGATTGTTATTATTGTACCAGTATCAGGTTGAACTGGTAAACTGGAGAGTCTAAAAGGGAAACGTACCTTCTGGGGTTTAATCGCCGCGACTGGAGGAGTTCCTGGCGGACTGTGCGTTCCTAAATCTGTCGTAAAAGTACGGTTTGCTATCTGCATGCACTCCTCCAGAGTTTTAAGGAATGTGGTGCATGTTGACTTCACCATGGTTCCAGTGTCTATTCCAGCCTGAAACAACAGACAAGTCAACAACGTTAGCACAAAGCCAGCGGTGATACCGCGGCGCTGTTTGGTGACGCAAAATATACACACATAAGTACTTGTGATAACATGTACTCCTTGTTTCTCTGATAAGTGAGTGAGAGAGCACAGAGGCTCGATTAATTGCAGCTGAAGTGTGCGCTACAGCCGTTTCACACGAACTGACGGCTTCTCTAATTTCGTCGGCTCAACCAAACATTACCTCCACTGCTTCTCCCAGCTCATCATTCTCCTTGATTTTGTTGACTTGCTGCAGAAGAAGGTCACAGTACAACCTGAGCTCTGACATCTTTGTTTTTAATGCCTCCGTGTTCTCCTGAAGCTCTGTTGCAGTGGAAAAAGTAGAAGAAAGAAACAGTGTTTCAAAAAGGGAGTTTTCACGTTGGAGTTTCTCAGCGTGTATGAATTCTGTTTACCTGCCACAGTGAAATACAAACAAGAACTCTTCACAATCTGTTATGAGTTAAAGGAATGGTTTTATATATATATATATATATATATATATATATATATATATATATATATATATATATATATATATATATATATTTTTTTTTTTTTTTTTTTTTTTTTTTTTGCTTCCAAGAAGCAAAGACTCCCACAAAGCTTTAGAAAGGATCCTGAAAATCCCTTGCTTTTACGACAAACAGATTTGGATTTTTTAAAATGCTCCTGGCCACGAAAAACATAATCATTCTGTATTGCATCTTGTATCTGTTTGTGCTTCCACACCTTTTTCCCTCTTGGTTCTGTTGTCGGTGAGGCAGGCTTTGGCTGTGCCCAGAGCCACCAGCCATTTCTGCCTCTCCGCTGCGTTGATGGCTCTCAGGTAAAAGTACTGCTCTCCTGGTATGATCAGGTCAAGACGTGTGGGGTCGGAGGAATGAACTGAAACATGCATCGAGAACAACATTTAGCACTACAACTAAATCAGCAGCTGCAATGTGGAGGGGAAAAGCGAGCTTCGTTGACCTTGGATTTCACAAACTGAAATCTTAATGCTGCCTTTGCAACCTTTCCACGCGTCTTCTTGAGAGTCGTAGTACGACAAAGTTCCTCCGTCAAGAACAAACCAGCGAGGCTGCCAGCCTAAAAACAGACACAACAGTTCCTGTTTTATTCATGTCATGTGAATGTAAGCATAACAAAATGCTACAGGGCTTGATCAATTTGCTTGGAGTTATTTACGTTGAGTTAGCAACAACTAATCAGTTGCCAAATCAGATTAGAATGACAGATGGGGTGGAAAGTAGTCCAACTTGCTTTGCTACTATTTAAATGTTTATAAAACAAGAAAAACTCGGTGAACAGCTCACGTGGCAAGGTAGTAACAATAATCATTTTAACACCGACTAATAAAGTCCGAAATTTAAACGATGAATGTAGCTAACGTTAGCTTGTCGATCTCAAACTCAATTCAAGTGAGCTTCTGACGTGCTGTGCCGCTAGCTACCTTCAAACAAGCTCTAAGTTTAAAAACATGTCCTAAATATAACATGAACTCACCGCTGATGTAATTGGTCCACTTATACAGCATACCTTCCATTGTTTAATAACGTCTTTTTACCGTTCATTACTTGTTTATGACAAGATGTGTGGCACAGCTGATTGCAGCGACTCCATTGGGCCCAGAATGTGAATTGCGGAGCTACGTCCTTGGGTTTCCATTTAAACTACGTCAACAATAGTACGTAAACGTCTTCGTGAATACAAGTCTAACCAATCATGAAATACGCTGCTATGTAATGCGTGGATCGTAAAGATTGGCGTTTAACATCACCAATGGAAACAGAGGAAACTACCAATAGGCGGGGCTATAAATTTTCAACCAATAGTAGTGAAAGGGGGCTGACAGCCAAACTGTGGCTACGTTGCGTAACAGTCAGCCGGTGAAAAACTCGGGTAGAAGTGATAACTTGGCGGCGAAGGAGGAGTTAACGTGTACACCAGCATAAATTGACCAAAAGCGACCTGCTAACATTTTTTTGTCGGCACCTGAACAACTATTGATACCTCTAGCTTGACAACGTATTGTACAAACCAAGCAGTCTTCTATGGCCCAAAACAAGAACACTATATAACTCAGTTTTAGAAATGTATGTTTTCTTTGATTATTTTAAATTTGAATTATTTTGAATATATTTCTTTGACGGATAAATTAATGATGACCATGCTAACCAAAACATCCAGTCCTTGACTTCTGAAATGTTACATGCAATTTAAAACTTAATTCTTAGTAAAATTATCAGCAAATTGTCTTCTCTTTGTCTATCCCTAAAACACTTTATTGAGAATTCAGTCAAAAAATTACAATAAATGTATTCAAAGAAAATGAGAGAAATTTAAAAACACTGATCAGCTAAATACTCTATGGTCAGTGGCGATTGTTGCATGAATATCCTGGGTGATTCTGCCAGAAAAAAAGGCAGGGCAGAAACCATGTAATCTAATCTCACTACCCTCAGGGAAACTGGGGGGAAACCAACTTCTTGAAGACTTGATATGAACAAAAGCAACTGAAAATGTGTTCAGGGTACAACTCTTTTTTTTTTTTTTTTTTTATCCGGTGCATGTGTTTACTTTCTCATGCATTCCACCTTGGGCATTTTATACCCTATGTAAAAAAAAAAAACTGTCACTGTGCATACAGGCACAATACATGTGCAAAATGACTGATAAATTATATTTCTTATATTTTCAAATGCTTTATTTAATAAAAAGAATAAATGAGAGTGGACTTAATGTATGTGTAAATCCAGTTTAAAATGTTTAGAACTCAAAAATAGTTTTTAGGGATGAATTTGGACCGTCCTTACCCCAACTCATGCACCGTTTCAATGGCGTACCGACCACATCCACCCAGAGGAGCAATTGCCTCGCCAGCTGACAAATGATGCGCACCCTTCTGCAGAAGTTTGGCTGCCACGTAAGGGATTTTAGCAGTTAAAGCTTTTTAATTTAAAGTTTTCCTCTAGCCTATTTGTGTATATTTTGCGAAAGCTTTAACAATTGTCTTCAAACATGATGCTGTTTACTCTTTGTTCCTTATTGCCATCACTGTTTGTTTTTGTAACTGGAGGGAAACTCCCAGAAGCCGATGTGAAAATTGAGGTGATACACAAACCTTTCATGTGTCACCGAAAATCAAAGTATGGAGACATGCTTCTTGTTCATTACGAGGGATTCCTGGAGAGCAATGGCACTATGTTCCATTCCAGGTAAAAGATGCTAATATTCGGTATTTCCTGCTGTATTACTGCACTGGGTTCAGATGAAATTACTCAGATTTGTGAAATCTGATTAGCTATTCAGATGTACAGATTCATGGAAATAATATGCCACAGTCTATTGAAAACGCAGAGATTTATCCAGCTGTTATCAAGTTTCTGTGTTCTTGACTTTAAACTCTTGTTGATCATTTGAACCTTGGCAGCCGCAAACATGGGGACACAAATCCAGTCTGGTTCACTCTTGGGATCCGAGAGGTGCTTAAAGGTTGGGACAAGGGTCTGCAGAATATGTGTGCTGGAGAGCGCAGGAAGCTGACTGTCCCTCCATCACTGGCATACGGAAAGGAAGGTCAAGGTATTACAGATTCAGTGCAAAAAAAAAAATCATTATACACATCTTCTTGAAAAGATATTCATAACCGTCTTCCAAACTAATACCCAGTGTGTTTTATTGGTATTTGACAGACACAAAGGTATATAATTTGGAAGTGGCAAGAAAATGATAGGTGATCTGCCATTATTTTTCTAGTTGAAACTCAGAAAAATGTTGTGGGCATCTGTATTTACATTTCTACCCGTTAAAATCCAGTGCAACCAGCTGCCTTCAGAAGTCGCTTAGCTAATAAATCATCTCTGCGTAACCTAATCTCAGTATAGTTCCTGCTTTTCTGCAAGGGACTCAGAGGGTTTATTAGAGAACATTCATTGGCGAACAAACGGCATGGAGACTGAGGGTTAGGTTACGAAACAATATCTGAAACTTTTTACATCTCATGCAGTACTATCTAATGTATCACCTGAAACAGAGTATGGCACAGCTGCAAACCTAACAAGACACCTGCCTAAACAGGCCTAAACAGGCAAACAACCAGGTGTTCATAGAAGCTGCCATGAAGTCCACTGCAACTCTGGAAGACATGCGGCAATCCACTGCACAGGTGGATAAAGCTTTTGACAGGACAAGCATTAGCTGTAGACTTACGAGGCACCAAGAAAGCCATTGTAGAGAGAAAGGCATTGGAGGATCCATATTATACTTTTGGTTTACATGTAAAACACTATGTTTGGTAGAACTGCATTAACACTCTGAACAAACCTTTCCGTAGATGGTAGCATCATCATGCTTTTCTTCAGTAGAAGTAGGTTAGCTGGTCAGAAGGTAAGCTAAGGTAGTTTCATTTATCAGCACATTTTCAGCAACAAGGCAATTCAAAGTGCTTGATGGAAAGATAGATAGTATATAGTTTGTCGCATCAAATTACAATAAAACACATGGAGGTGTTTGGCTGTACTGTTACAATATATGAAAAATTAAAGGAGTAGATGTTTCTGCCTGAGCAAAAACCTTGTTTGTTTACAGGTAAAATTCCTCCGAGCAGCACCCTGATATTTGACATCGAGCTCATGGAGATCCAGAACGGTCCCAGGTCCCACGAGACTTTCCGGGACATGGATCTCAATGACGACTGGAAACTCTCCAGGCAGGAGGTGTGTCTTTTTGACTGTCCCATTCTGTGTCGAGACCAAACGACGTTGTTGGGAAACTATCTTCTAATTTCTTTTCGTATTTTCAGGTGAAGCATTTCTTGAAGAAGGAATTTGAGAAACACGGTTACTCGCCCAATGACACACATCATGAAGTGATGGTTGAGGACATCTTCAAAAATGAGGATGAGGACAAAGACGGCTTTATATCAGTGAGGGAATTCACCTCCATACATGATGAACTCTGAATCATGGATTCAACTTTTAGTTTATTTTTTTTGTAGATCATCTTTGAAACTTTCATAATTTTAAAACTACATTTGACCATTATTGTCAGATGTTTTGTTTCATGTTTTTACCTAGAAGTTTTATGTTTTATGTTAATTTGTACTTTTCATAACTTATTTCCCCTTGGACACGCATATATAAATGTCATCGTTCTTGTTGCTTTAAGATGATTAAACAATTTTTTATGAAATAAACTACTTTTTTCAATGATTTTTTAGTAACTTGTCCCAGTCTGTAATAATGCAGGATAACTGGTCTCTTCCACGCATATCTGCCACTAGAGGGCACTCTTGCCTTTTCTGCTTACAAATTGCTTTCATCTTTTTAAATCCTCCCCAACAGTAAAAAATGCACAATCCATGCTCCCCCACAGTAGCTGACTGACCTATAGATTTTTTCATCAAATTGAGAGTAAAGTCACGTAAAGCATCACTTGTTATCGGAACCATATATTATGCATGTTGGAGTGCTGGGAGTTGAAGACGTTTGAAATTGTATTTGGTTTCAATCTCCATGTTAAAGATTATGTTTTCTCATGTGTTCCTTTGATGCATTTCGATTTAAACTACCACAAAATGCATATTTGAACCGCTTGCAAAATAGACTTTCGACATTTATCGACTGATGCGCCTACATCTTTATGAACATGGCACCAGAGCCTGGAGGTGTAGCGGAAAGGCACAGGATCCAACCTGCTTGAGGTTCATGAAAACAGAGGTGTGCAACTTTTATATATTTGTTAGAACTATCCATATGTGATGGCAGTATAATATGAAGTAGATAATCTTTGAAAAGATGTGGCTCCTCTGTCTTCTCCCCCACGCACATGCTGTCATCTCAATAAACACACCGCCTGATCAGGAACAACCAATCAAAACCTGAAGGAGGGTCTTGCTTTCACTCTTTCACCTTCCTCTCTGCTACACTACAGCTGGTTCACAATGACAGGACCTGCCAAAGACGCTCAGCCTAGTTCCACCTATCACACTGCATAAACAATGTTCCTGTAGCATTAAGTTGTTTTCCACTTGTAACACATTTAGCAGCACATACACTAGCGCAATTGACTGCTCAAAGACACTCCTCCCGGCTCTGATTATTGTTTGTGACTTGCTGCAGTGCTGACCGCCTGCATGTCATGCTGCACTGAGGTGATAATTCATGCAAAAGGATCCTTGACCATGTATTAGTGCATATACTGTTTTTCTGTTTAAAAGAAAATCTTTTTAAATTGCTTTTAATGTGATATCATTTTCAGGAAACTGAATTTTTGGGGTTTTCATTAGCTGCAAGTCAATCAACAAATTGAACGAAAATATAAAATGCATCACTGTATATGTAATGGATATACCTGAGTTTCATTTCATATTGAAATGCCTTTGTATCCATTGCCTTCTAATTATGTATTGAATGATGGCATATCATTATCAAAGTGGTTCACAGGCTTGCTCCTGACCCCAAGCTCGCAGCAGCTCTCGGTGTGGCTCCAAAGCAACTGCAGAGTGTAAATAACATGGCCACTAAGCAGAGGGAGCTTAACATGTGGAGTAAATGTGACTTACGGCTCGAGGCTCAGTCAGGGGACTAGTAAACCCAGCAACAAGAAGCAGACTGTTTTGTTTCTCGGATCAAAGGAGCCATTGAAGCATGGTGCTGCTAACAGCGTCGCTCCAGTCGTCCTCTTTTTTCTTTTTACCCAGATTATTTTAAACATGGAAGGCTTTGGCTGATCATTAGCTGGATACAGCTGAATAAGAAATCTGATTTTGCAAATACAAACCAACTCGAGGAGTTGGGGCATGATGCAATGGAGGAGAGAGAGGGCGCAATCTATTTTAAAGCCACAATGGTGATTCAGCTATTAACTTATTTCTTAAGCAAGAAAATACCAACTTCTGCATTTAGAAAAATGACTTCCCTATTTTCATGTAGGCTGGTTCTTTCTACTCATTAAGTTAAATATAGAGATATGAGGAAATGACATATCTTTTTTTTTGTTTTTGCAATACTACAGATCTAAAAAAAAAAAAAAACCCCGATGACAGCTGACGTGCATGGGCAACACTCAGTCTCAGCGTTCAGATAGAGAGGTGCCTTTAACTAGCAGGGCAAGATGTGTCTGTGCTGCACCTCCCACACAAAGAGCACTACTGTTTATTTTTATTCCTCCTTTTCCTCGTTCCTACAGTTTATTTGGCTTCTGGGAAAATTCAACCCTTCTCACCACATGCGTGCAGGTAGAGCTGGATCAGTGGGAAAATAAAGCAGGAAGTTAAAAAAAAAAGGCAAACACACTGGATTTTGTTCATGGTCCTAAAAAAAAAATCCCACAGGAGTTGAAATCTAGTTGAAACACATCTTCAACTCGTCAGTCTACTTCGAACTCAGGTTTTACATTCTTTAATAAAACATCATTTCATAAATTACATTTGAATTGCAACTGTCACAAAAATACATTTTGATAAAATGGATCTGTAGAAAGGATTCAACAATCACATTAAACCAAGTGATAAAGGAACATGCTTGGCACGGGGGCCGCTTTGGGCCCTACTGTGGTGGTTGTTGTGGTCATCGTCGAGCAATGTTACTGGCTTAAAATAAAAAGAAATAATAAAAAAAAACACTACTTTACTCGAAGAAATCCCCAGTAATAGTCTGCACACTCAAACGTTGCATCACTACCAACCAAAATGTGCACATAGGAGTTTGGCACACATGTCGCACCCTTCAAAGAGACACAATGTCATCCAATCCGCACAAATGATGGATCCTGAAACCGTCTGCCTTCTTCTGATTTGTCATTTCTGTTTTCACCCTTCTGCAGGTACATCAACAAGCATTTCCAAGAACTTGTATATATAAACTATGGAGCACAAACATCTTTACAAAATAAATCTTTACACTTGATGCAAAAAAAAAAAAAGTGCTTTATGAATGTCTTGTTTTTTTGTTTTGTTTTGTTTTTGTCTTTAAGTACACGAGTTAAGTCTGACTATCTACATCGTATCATTCCAGTGTTCCCACAAAAATGCAAGTGAGCGTAAATTTGGCTGACCTGCAAGGTTCAGATTAAACAGCACCAGGCCTCCTTCAATTTGGACCCACACTAGTCCTACAGCATCCTCTGTACCCTTCACCTCCACCCTTGGTAAAGATGTTAATGAGCCTCAAAATAACTTTGCTTTGAAAAATCCTACCTTTAATTTGAGTAGACTTACTCAGCCTAGTCTGCCATCCATTTTACTACCCCAAACTGTTACTATAAAATAAATGTCACCCAATCATTTCTGAAACCGAGACATAAAAGGCTGGATGTGGATCCAAGTCTCGTCACAGTGAGACAGAGAAAGAAACCGACTCTTAAGGAAGAGGAAGAGCTGTTGTGAAGAATGTAGAAATCAGGGGAGCCAATAAATGTGGTTCTGGTGGTTCTGGGAAGAATAGTTAAGTCTTAATAGAGAGATTCGTTTATTTTAAGACGTCTTTAAAAGGAGTTCCGGGCAATAAGTGTGGAGGGTGCTGTATATCACATGGTGCTTTCATCCTGACTGATCTACACCAGGTAGCAACAGCCTTTAAGTTATAAACAGAGGGAACAAATAACGTAAAAAAAAAAAAAAAAATTGAAAATACATAACTATGTTGCCTCGTAAAAAAAAAAAAAATGGTGCTCTTAGCTGAGTTTGCAAACCCCAAACTTACAGGAATAACAAAATCAACTAAATCCATCATGCAAATAAAATTAAAAAAAATAAAAATACAAAGTGTTTCATATGCGGTTTGTTCGCAAACATTTCAGAGTATCACTTAAATACAGTTGGCTTGACTTTCCTCTTTGACAGAATAAATAATTGTTCATCGCCTCCAGTTCCTCAAAATAAGACATCTTCATGTTCAATCATGAGCTGCACCACCAGTTTCTGCTGCCTCATGTCGTTCAGGGTTGTCAAAGCGTTCTGCTCCGGAGGCTGCATGAGAGTCGGGCCGAAGACAATCCCCAGGTTCTCTGCGTTCATTAGGTTGTACTTTTCGAATGTTGTTACCCTGGAAGATGCATCAAAACGACAGAGAGATTTTAGTGTTGAAAGGTTTCATTTCGGGGTTGATTCTCAGACTGGCGTCTTTTCAGCATTTCCAATACCATTACCATACAAGTAGACTTTCAATTTGAGTAACATGTTTTTTTAATACATATTTTTCAATGAACCATAGACAAATTACCATGCATAAAGCAGCAAAAAGGCCATATCTTTTACCTCCAAAATTATTTGAACCCATTGCAAATAGAGAGTCAGTGAGAATATTTTAAATTCTATACCTAATTCGAAAGTGTTTGTGCTGCTCTAAAGCATCCTACTTAACCAGATTAATTGGGAACAGGATTGATTTTTTCTTTTTCTTTTTTTAGCAGCTCAGCAAGTAAACACAGCAGCTCTCTGCAGCTGGTATGAGGAAACCTTTGGCTAAAAAGCAGCTGTGCATTGTGGATTGCTCACAGCTCAGGCTTCGCTAAAACAGGCTCTGTTTTAGCGTGACGGTGACCCAAAGCACACAGCTAATGTGGGGAATAAATAGTGAGCCAACAGAAATATGAACTATTTCAAGTGGAACAGCAAAGCAAGTGTATTGTGGTCGATAATCTGTGAAGGGAGCTAAACATCAGGATGATGTTACATTCAGAAAGGTATGGCTGTATGGCAATGGCATGGCAATCATTTGTTAAAATTGTAATAAAAATAAAATATATATTTTTTTTAAATAAAATTGTATTCTTATTATATTATCTCATGGGGGATCGATGATGTGGCGTTTCCAATCAGACAGCAATTTCTTTGTTCACAAAAAAGTAACCTTTTAGGACCTTTTTGAGCTCAACTGCACATACCATCGCTAACCTCTAAATGTGAACAAGCATAATTTTGACAAACAGCATGCAATGCAAAAGCAAGATGTATGTAAATAAAATGTGTGTATACAAGTTAAGCTTACAGCGGGAAATGTCTTTCAGGCAAATTGTGGTGTTGCAGTGATTACAGATGTAACTGTTTTAATACACGAGCTAACCTTTTGAGGTGAGCCATCAGGTAACGTAAGGTTTCGTAGTGCGCCGGGGGAAGCTGCAGCAATCCTTCATGTATCGCCTCCAGTCTGGATTCGGCATTTGGAAGTTCTGCAGGAGCCAAACGATAAGTATATCAAAGCGCCGTCAGGCAACACCGGCACAGTAACGGCATGGAAATACCACGGAGAGGATCTCTTACTTGCAGCTTGAATAAATTTGGAGTACAAGTCAAATGTAATGACTGGAATGGGAAGGTCTCTCAAGTAGAGCTTCAAAGCACCAGCAATTATGTTGATGTCTGCATAGGCACTGGCACTGATATCCGCCTTCTCACCATCTGTTGTCAAGAAGCAAACAGTGCATGCAGGGGGTTCAAAGGCTGAATTTGGGACAAACGAAAACTGAATGTTCTTGTTTAAACCGCACAATACCAGAAAGCGTTACTTTGTGCAGAACTGCCGCTGAACACGCCTCTTATTTTAAAGTGAAAACCCCGAGACATAAAATATTACAGAGTTCCCGAGGCAAAGACATTCACGAGCAACAAACCTCGGTCAAAAGCGAGTCGAACGTCCTCAATGTGCTCCGAGAAACCAGACACTCTGTACAGACCCTCAGATTTCATACCTGCAAGAGACGATTTATAGATGGATCTCAGTGTCAGAAAATATCGTTGCAACACAAGGATCATTGGGGTTTATTTTTATTTCAAGTAAGTACATTTAAATTTTTTTAGTGCTTTTTGGAGAAAAAAATAATCGACAAAATAACAGAGTAGACAGAAAGATAAAATATGTACAATTTGGATTTCTAACAAAATGGGAGACTAAACAGACCCTTGTTTTCAAGTTCACTTCTTGGAAAAACATGAATGAAAGAGATCCCTAGCATAGAGTGAAGGTGATTACAACTGCAAAAACGTTAATACCTTTAGTTTTTAGCACTTATTCAGTTAATCTTATAAACCTGGTGGTGACGTAAGGCCAAAGATGATCAGAAATGTCTGAAGCATCCCACTGCAAAACCTCCTACTATATTCTTTATTGTACATGGATCCACTGCAAAAAAGTGCTTACAGCTGTGCCATAGCAGCACCTGGACAATTCATCTTTAATGACAGCAGCCATAGGAGATATGACTTAATCTCAAAATACGGTGTGAGGAAAGCACAAAAAAGGGAATATTTACATCCAAGAATAAAACTTCATCCTTAGAAATGACCAAAATTATTTTAAATTAGATGTGCAACATGATTACTTCTCAATGTTACATGAGAAGCAAACATATTCTGAGATGTACCAAATTTATTTACAGTCAGCATTTATTGTTGGCAGTTTAATATCATCTCAATGATATGAGAAAATTTTAAAAAAGGCTCAAAGAACAAACTGAGTAAAAAATAAGGTAGTCTGAAGTTTGATTTGACAAGTACTTTTGGAAAAAAGAAGAAAATATGTGCCAAGAGCTGAAACAGAAACATCTGGTCAACATTTTAATATCTTAGAGTCACTTCTAGAGACTCCGGAGAGCCTCTAGATTTTAGAAGTTCAGCTATTAAAGGACAGTTAAGAAAGAGATGTACACATGCTAAAAGTGTACATCTTTTAGCATGTGTACCTCGGTCAAAAGCGAGGTACACATCTTTACCTTAATCTTTACCTTAAAGATTAAGGTAAATCTTTATTTACCTTAATAAATCTTTATTTATTAAGGTAAATAAAGATTTACCTTAATATAAGGTAAATCTTTATGAAGAGGATAAATAGCAGCATTTTTAAATGGTGGTCAAATAAGTTCTGGATCACGGCTCATAGGGTTTTTAAGAGTTGTCTTGGCACATACCTCTGAGTTCGATCTCTCGAATGCACATATCCACCACCATGGGTCTTGTGGTGTTGTGAGCTTTGACAAGGGTGGTGAGATCACAGCTGTACACTTTCTTAATCCTGCGCAGGTCCGGCTGGCAGTCACTGGGAACCAGTTTGGAGCACTGTTTGTGTACATTCAGGCCACAATCTAGCAGAGGAGAGAAAAAAAAAATGAGAGAAACGCAAAGAGAAGGAGGGAGAGAGGGAGAGAGACAGAGATAAGCCTCTAGCAGATAGCACAATCTTTGCACTGAGCTTAAAGACAGCAGTTTGAAAAGCTTTCCCAGAGCCAGTGATAAACTGCGCTGTCAGACATCGCAGCTGCAGCTAAGCTGTCCCAGTATGCTGCGCCAAAGGTAGATAATAGCGGATATAACAGCATGGCGGGGGTGTTCTTGTTGTAGTTTTAGTCACATTGAGCCTTTTAGACAGCTGAGAGCGAGAGAGCCACGGCTGCTCGAGTTACAGAAGGTAAAAGATGGGTGTTCGCCTAAAATCGCTCGTCACAAGAAGTCTCAGATGGGTCCCTGCTGGATTTCTAACCGCAGAAAGACCGAGGGAGGAGAAAAGAAGCAAAAAATAAAGGCTGGTCAGAGTGTGAGAGAGAAGAAAGAAGTTTCTCCAGTTTCCCACCACACATGAGGTGTCTGATGATGCTCGTGTTTGCTTCAGGCTTATCAGCGTGGAAAGTATTGCAACAACAAACGATCTGTTGGGTAGAGGGCAACCAAGGCCACCAGTGTAGTTTAAAAATAGTGTCCTGGCAATGAAGAAATCCCATGACCTCTGACAATCCATTATCTCCAATATAAAACAATCACTTGGTTCTGCCACTATATTTAAAATAAGATGAGAAACCTGCATTTTTTTTATTTTTTTTTTTTTGCTAGTTGAGAAATTGAAAGCCTTAGTAGCTTTTTAAACCTTTAACAGATGCGTCAAAAACAGTTTCCTCGTTATCTTCATGGAAATCACAGGGCAACAATGTAGCAAAAGTGACCTAGTACACATATATTCTGTGATTTCTGTGTATCAGTGGCATCAGAACACACTATGCTTTATGAAGAGATACAAGTTTGAGGCTGAATATCATGATAAGGCATTTTCTTTTTTTTTCTTTTTTTTTTTTAGTTTTCAAGCTTCCTGACAAATCATACATACAGTTCAGTTTGTGGAAAATATCACAATTTAATATGGCAGAAAGAACATAAACATTATAAATTCAGAATTTCAACAGAGAAATCAAAAACAAGTTATGCATCATTAAAAAAAAAAAGATGCTGAAATGGAAAAGTTGCACAGGAGTAGCTATGCTGTGTAAAAAACAAAATATTATCGTAAAAAGTATTAAATCTGGTTCACGGTCACCATTTCTATCCTTGCACATGTCAGTTTTCTTTGTTGATTTAGATGAACACTTTAAATACCACTAAATGTTCACTGAATCTCTTTTTGTTGCTTTTTACCGTGTTGTTTAAATGCTACTAATACTGGTTCTTTCAAGACTGAGTTACTCAGTGATCTTTATTATAATGGGCAACAATGTCTAACAATAATTTGCTTTCTTTTTCTAGTGAGTAAGTTAAAGAGAGGGCTAGAGTCAGAGAAATAATGACCAAGTCTAAATAAGAGCAAATATCACGAGTAGCAGAACTAATAAGAGCAACTCTCTTCAGTGCTGAAGTCGCTGCTGAAGGAAAATGCTCAAAGTTACTAATCTTTATCAGTGATGTGTTTAAAATAAAGTCAGATAAAGCATAGAAATGTAAGAAGTGCTCAAAATGAAAACTACTTTTTAAACTCATCTAACAAACAATCAGGCTGAAACAGGGAGGAAGACAAAACAGAAAATGAGTGCAATATGGAGTACAGAGTTGATCTGTTTTGTTCTTTTGACTTCCTGTATGTCCAACAGGCAGAATGTGGAAATCTTAGCAATAATATCAAAACGTTAATGTAAGGCTCTATAATGTCTACAGAAGACGCGCTGAGGTTGTTGTTTTATCTAAAGACAGTTTGTAAATGTGAACTAATAATTTTGTCTCAGTAAAACTGTTTTACCAGTTTCTTCTCTACTGAGCAGTAAGTAAGTAAAGACCACTTATCTCTGGACAGCTAGAAAAAATATATTTTAAATGTTCAATGATATTCCCATTATAGTCCTAAAAGAGAATGTTGAATTGCCCCAAAAGAATCAGTTTTGTTCAGACAGGTGCATCAGGAATCAGCACTTTTATGTCTCACTTGAAAGTGCTGATTACATAAAAGAAACAATGCAAAAAAGGCTACGAAAAGCTATTAAAAATTATAAATGACACATCCAAGAGAGGCCAGTGTTACCTACAGATAAAGCAATCAGTAATCCCACATTCACGTGTCTCAACGTTACGCAGCTTGAATGCTGCAGAATATATTTACCTGAGCAACGGACACCCTGGGCAATGAGGCCCCACATGAAGTTGGCACAGTACTCGCACCAGTGTGGCCCACGGAAGGTGTGTACCTGTGGTCAGAAATTTCATTATGTTACTCAGTGACCAGTTTAAACTGGGGGCCTTCCTCTCTGACATGGTAGACTGTCAACCCAAAACCACACCGGATGGAACCCCTCACTGACTGGGAGCATGTGTGTGTGTGTGTGTGTACACGGGGCAGATTAAAGGATTTATTACAATGCGTCTGGCATCTGCTGCTGGGCAATTGGATACATGTAGGCAAGCGCAGGGGCAGGCCCGAAAGTCAAAATAACAGATGTACACCCTCCCTGCACACTTAGATCACAGATAAGATCATGAAAGGAGCCACAGGCAGCCCCACATGCACATACACACACCTACACACGCACATTGAATAGGTATCGGTGACCTAAGGAGTGCAGAGGTGCAAAAAGCATGTGGCAGGTGGGTGGAAGATCGCTTCAAAGGAGAAGTGAACAAAAAGGTGGCAGTCATTATAAACTGCCAGTAAGTGAAACCAAAGAAAGTAATGCCTAAAATGTTAAAGCACCAAAGGCAAAGTATCCTGTTATTGTCTTGACAGAAAAAAAAAAAGAAACGTGCAGCACTTCAACACTCTCCATATGTTGTCAGCAAATCGGAACTATGAACCAAAAACGCCTCTAAAAGCTTTTAAATCAACATTAATCAAAGTTTTCTGCTGTTAATGGGTTGTAGTGTAGTGCATCCATTAGTTCCCCTCTGTGCATATGAGTGTCAGCTGGTTGGGTTCTCATGAAAATGGCTGCAGATACATTCTGGAGTCTGTGACAGGACAGGCAAAAATCCAGCAAAAACATCCAGCAAAAACATACACAGCGGATCCCAGACGTGTACACAAACCGGTATAAGATAAAAAAAAAAAAAAAACCAAGACCAGGATAAATAATTTCTAACGTTCATATTTAATGTGACATATATCCAACAAATAATATAAAAAGTAAAATAAACAGGGTAAGATAACTTTGTTCCTTTAAACTAAAAGTTTGTTGAAATATAAAACGTTTGCCATCAAGTCTTCTTGATTTCAAACTTGCTACTATCAGTAAAATTTGATGGAGCTGAAATAAACTTCATCTGTCTCAGAAAGAGTTTCAAAACCCTTAATCATTAGCGTTATGAACGATTACGCTTTCTTTAGCTGGAGTCGTTTTTTTTGCAGAGAGACTACAAACACCATACCCACTGATAAACATGGTGGTGGCAGCATGATGCTGGATGAGGGATACTTCTTCAAAAGGACTTTGTTTTTAGTGAACTGCTGGGTCAAAACACCAGTGAGTTTTGACTCCAAACCTTCTTATGTTTGTTGAAAGCTATTTTTTTCAGCACCGCTGTTGGTCTGATCATACATCCAAATCAGCATCGAGACTTGTTGACATCACCATACATTCAAATCAGCTACAGGATGACATCATCAGAGGAAAAGTGATGTTTTGGAAAAGCCATGGCCAGAGTAGTGTACTGAATCTATAATACTGGGTCACTTCAAAGCGTCTGTGCACAAAGAAATGTCCTCGCAATTTGACAATTTGAGGACTTTTGCAAGGTAAAATGAACCGACATTATCAAGGTTAAGATGTGGCATGCTTATAAACCGATGATAAAGACACTGAATACACATGTAAAAACAACATTATTACACAATTTCTTCCACGATTGTCAGTTGAATTGTACCAGATATATTCACATTAAACATAAAAACAGCTTAATAACGAAAACCTATTTTAACAGGTTTTAAAAAGTCGTATGTCCTACGTATCCACAGGATTTCTTCACCAAAATTTTTAAATGTTGAAAAGTCTTTGTTATTTATATAGTAAAAAAAAAGTTAACTATTAGAATTTAAAATTATAAATAACTATTATGAAGCAGATAAAAAATAAAAAAAAAGTCATTTTGTTTCCTCTCACAAAAATTGCTGCTTACCTTGAAGTTGTGAATCTTTTCATAGGAGCTCAGCTTCTCAGGCGTGTCTTTCAAGGCACTCCGTCGCACCACAGGTGAGGAGATCTGTGGACAGGAGGCCAGCAGTTTAATAGGCTTCCACAGCAGATTTCCCTTGCACCCAATCTTGACTCCCAGAGCCAACGCCAGCAGCTCTTGACGCTTCCTCTCCTGTCTTTTAGCCATGCGAGCAATCAGCTCCCCTTCTAAGCCCCCTCTGCTTGCTTCAGCCTCCATGCTTGACTGCACTGGGTCCAGGAGACTGTCCAAGTCTTCTTAGGGGAGCTCTGGAAGAGGGGGTGGGGGTGTGTGTGTGAGTGCTGTGCAGCAGATGCTGCTGGCGACAGCCCAGCACACGGATACAAAGTACACCCCACTCTGCTCTGAACAGGAAGAGCTACTGATGACGGTTAGCACCGGAGCTGACTCTGCATCTGGTCTGAGCCCAGTGGCAGCGGAGAGCAAGACGAGCAGGAGGAACAGGATTGGAAGTGGGCGGCCTAAGGGCAGGAGCGTGCCTCAGACAATGGCTCTCATTCACACGCCCAGAAAGGGGAGAGAGAAAGGAGAGGGAACAGCGTCCGCCGGGATGGATAAGAGATGTCGAGAGTGAGGTGCTGTCGGGATCGCTTCGCACAGCTCAACAGTTCTCTAAAGAAGGATCAACAGTTCAGACCCAACCTCCGCCCCTCACCCCCCCGCTTTTTAGGACAGAGCTCTTTCCCCTTCCGGCCACACGCCACCTCACTTCGCTGGAGTTAGGACTCCATCCGCATGGGGTTCTCAGTCAGCACGGGGTCGCTTCTAAATGGGTCACTTTGGTTGCTCGAAGACAGACACCAGTTTTTCAAAGCCGGGTCCTTGTAACAAAAACAGATCTTGACCTCCAGCTATGTCCGTCTGCTGGTGGAATTCCCCACGCTGCCGTCCAGACAGGATCTCACAGACTGACTGCAGATTGCTCCTGCCTGTCATGGTCTGCAGCCTGACACAGTCTACACTTCCATACAATTAACTCAGATTGGAAAAGGGATTACAGCCATAATCCTTGCACAAGGAATAATCCAGTAGTACCCAAATCTGAGGAAAAGCCCAATTGGAAGATTATTTGCACGTCTCCAGGCATGGAGTTTTGTTTTTTTTTTTCTCTCCAGTGCGGGGGGAGGGGGTTGCTGCTGTTGTCTATGTAAATTCGAAACACACACAGAAAGCACCACAAATACACGTCCTCTAAGGGAGGTTTTCCCTAATTAAAATAAAAATGCACAAAGGAATTTTTTTGGTGGAAGCTTTTTAGTGAACACAGGATAAGTAAGAATTACTAGGTTGCAATAACAACACTCCTCATTGTGTGTGCTGATACTGAGTGAAGATGACTCAAGTGTCAGCGAGGTATTTAAGCTGAGCACTGAGACACAAGAAGCTATTTAAAAGGAAACCGTAATTTCTGACTTGTCAAGACATGTAGGCAGAAAGAGAGAGAGAGAGAGAGGCAGAGAGAGATAGATTAATGAAAAAGTGAAGAATACACAGCAAAGTGGCTGTCTTATCCGTTTGAGCTTTCAACTTCTGTCACACTTGGATTTGAGAAAGTTGGCAGTCATTTGGAAATGTCACAGTTGAGATATGAATCTACATTCTGTGGAAAAACCCATGGAGACATTTAGTTTAGAGATGCTTGCCATGCAAATCGCTAACGTAGGATGTGAACACAGTTTAATATGTCAGCTATGTAATGCCTTCATCTATGGAAAGGTCTTGTAATAAAATGGTGACTAGAAGCTCAGTTTGATCCATCTGAAGTTTAGAGGGATTTTAATGCAAAACATTTGAAAACAACCATAATGAAATAGAAACTGATGGATTAAGCACAGAGACTAATTGATCATGTTTTTAATTTCACAATTTTGTCTTAAATTACCAAAAGATGCATTAGTCAGTCCAGTATTAATAATAACCATCACCCAATCTCCCAACTGTCTTCTTAGTCCAAAATATTTGAATCACTTTCAGTTAAAAAAAACACAATTATTTTTACTCCATTTTTTACCCAAATACCATCTGGCTTTCAACCCACCCACCTAGTTTTAAAAAACAGAGTTTAAACTTTAAAAATACTTTGCTGCACTCTTTACATACGTTACTTTAAGCATTTTCCACCATTGTCCACTTGCTTCACCTACGCTAGTAAAGATTCATGGTTCACAAATTACAGGAAATACCAGATCGTTTTTCTAAGTATTTGGACACCTGGATCGATGAAAAAGTATCCATTAAAACCCATAGATAGTGTTTACGTGACATGAAGGCAAAACAGTGGGTGTCTCAGAAACGCACATCAAACGCGGTTTCTAAGTGTAATGTATTTTTGATAATGTGAAAATCAAAATATTATTGTGAACCTCGACAATTCTGGTTCACTCCCCATTACAAAGTACAGATGCTTCAAGGTTCCACAATCATAAGTTTAAACAATAATATTGAAATATTAAAGATAAACTGTCAGCACAAAAAAGAAAATTGCAATTTCTGACGAACTGAGATGAAGCTGGTTTGGTGCAAAATAATGAAACATTACAGTGAATGTGCCTTTACTATAAAGCAAAGTAGCAGAATTGTGCCTCATGCTTACTGTACAGTACAGGCGCAGCAGCATCATGTTGTGAGGGTGTTTTGGCTGCAGTGGGGGACTTTTTAAAACCGATGAAACTGTGATCAAAGACGATTCAGTGGAAACCTGAAGCAACATGTCAAGACATGAGACAGAAAGTTAAAAATGGGGCACAAATGGGTCTTCAAAATGGGCAATGACACTGAAATACTTATAATTGGTAAAAAAAATAAAAGGGTCTGAAGGACAACAGAGTCTGAGTTTTGGAGTAGCCGTCGCAAAGCCGTGATCTCCATCTCATGGAAAATTTGTAGGCAGAGGTGAAAAGGTGTGTTCAAGCACGGCTTAGTGAAACCAGTTCTGTAGAGATGAATAAAATTCCAGCAAATTACTGTGAGAAGCTTGTTGAAGGATTTAAATCTCGGGTCTTATGTTTCTTTATGAAGAAAGTATTCTTAGTAATGTGCTTAAAGTTATTCTAGAAAACAAACCCACATATTTATGAAAACAAAAACTAAATACCTGTTCTTAATCATGAGATACTTTACGGGTTCTTAAAAAAACATGACGTCATTGTCATGATATTTAGCTGCCATACTTGTTTTTTTTTTGTGATCTGTATTAACAACGTGTTTAAAATAAAAACCACGAAAGCACTGAAAACGAAGACGTTTCCTCAGCGGGCTTTCTGAGGATTAAACAAAAGTAAACGAATGAAAGACTTTTGCGCACCAGTTAGCTCTTTTTGTTTGACTGGCAGACGCAAACTGACCCGCAGCCACAAGAGCGACGGGACAGGTGAGGAAATTCGTCTCTGTAGTTGACATTCTTAAACATGCCACACCAGGCAATTCCTCTCCAAAGTTATGCCTGTGGAGGCAGATGAGGAATGGGCAGCTCTGAGATATTTCAGCCTTGAGAAGAGGGAGGAAGGGTGCGGGGAGGGAGACGAGGCCTGGTCCCCCTTTTTGTCCGCAGGCAGATGGCTGCTTGTCTCTTAAAGAAGAGCTTGGACAAAAAAGGACACAAAAGGTGGTCCGCACAACAACCTCGGCTTTCTTTCCAGTGGCAGCGCTCTTTTATTCCAGCGAGGCTTTGTGAGAGCACAGCTGAGTAGACCCAGTGGAGAGCAGCACAGTCAGACAGCAGTACAAAAAAAAAAAAGGCCTTAACAGCAACAAAATGACAAAAATAAAGGGCTATACTGTGAGAATTGTGGTAAAGAGAAAATTGGATGAAATTGACACTTTTGTCCATGTTGGGAACATTGGAAACTGATCTGTTTTTCTGACGTCTCAGGCTGAAATAAATAACCACTCATAAAAGCCTGGAAGAGTACGTTTCACTGTGGAAATTGAGGAGTATTTTTAACATTTTACAACTTAAACATCGGGCGAGAACAGGTAATTACCCCAAACTAACAAGATTATTTCTTCAATGGCATTCAAGGTTCAGCCTTTCGAGAGCCACACCAGCGTGGCAAGCATCCTGACCACTGAAGGGCAAGAAACTCAAGAGGTCGATCTAGTCAAAAACGCACCTTTCAACCTCCTGCCAGCCTTTTAATTACACGAGCGTTTACAGTCGCAGCATTATACAGACGTCAACTTGACCCTAAGCAAACAGATTTTGACTTTACAGTGAAACTACTATGTCTGTAGGGCCTCAGGGCGTGTCTTAGTAAATGGTAAACACCAAGTTCAAAAAGCCACCACAGATGCAGGCAGTAAGCCCCGGGTTTCTCCCGTCTTTGAGAAGACAGAGAACAGATTTTCTGTTTGCGAGTCACAAGCAGACCGATAAAGTCCAACGTCAACACAGCTGTCACTGAATTTGAATCCTAAAGTGTAAAAGCCGGCATGAGGAAGATACTGTCGGTTTTACAGACGGCGTGACAACGAACAATTTGACATTTAGAAAGACCCACGTTTATTTGCAGCGTGGGAGATTATTGGAGAACAGAATCTATAAAGCTAACAAATATATTAAGTAAAGCATAAAAAAAAAATAAAAAAGCACCGGAGGTTGGAACATGTTAGAGCAGTGGTTTTAGCTACCAGCTCGCTAGATTAATGCTTTTATTTTACTTGAGGTAGGAATCACTGAGATCCTGGGAATAATGACACACCCAGCTTAAAAGGTTGTGACACATTTTGCAAAGTGAGATTCTGTGACGTTATAATCAGTAATAGCTGTGTAGCCTATATTAGACGGATGTCATTGTGCATTGAGACTGTATCCTCAGAGCATTGAAAGCCAAACAATCAAGATTTGTTAAAATGTTGAGTATGTGGAGGATTAAAAAAAATTGATAAAAGAAAAAAAGAAAAGAATCTACAACAGGTAGGCAGATCTCAGATGCAAACCAGTGGGTGGGTGACTAAGTGGTGCAGTGAAGCTGTTAAGAATGGACTTACAGGTTGAAACTGAATGATGCATAAACACATATCCAGACACTGAAGGCAGGACAATCTGCAAACCAGAAGAAGTCAACAGCCCCAACAAAAATAATTAAACATCATCAACCGAAAGGTGACAAAGAAACTCCAACAAAAAAGGAACATGTAAGCAGGAAGGTTAGTAGCGCACAGTCCTCAAGGAAATAGAAATTTCAAAATGAAAAAGGAACTGAAGTTTATAGTAAAAAAAAAACTGTTAAAAGTTAAACCAGAATATAAAAGTTTAAAAAGAAACCAAAAACATCCCAAAAATAATTACAAGTGTAATTTATTTTTTTTTTAAAAAGGCAACGTATAGTGCAATGTGACTTGTATACGTTTGTTTTTCCCTTCATAACATTTTATTTAGTTTTTTTTAAACAAGACTTATATTCCAGTTTGGCTTATTGTCCAGAAAATACAGTCATTTCTGGAGATTACTGAGACAGATCAGTTGATGTTTTATGACCCACTTTTAAAGCCATTTGGTTTTAAAAGTTATACAGTTTTTCTAAAAGCATCCTTATGCATATAAATTCAAACTTCAATAAATGAATTACAGACTGGCCGATTGTTTTTAAGATAAAAAAAAAATGATTTAGTTTTCCAAAAACAAATCAGAATTATTAAAGTCCAGTTTTACTAATAATGTTCTCATCAGTTCTGTTTTATTTTTATAGCTCACTAGAGAAGTCCTCTCAAGGCCTTCTGCAGAGAGATTAAGAAAATATGAGAAACTAAATATAAGCTTAATCCAGTCCAAATCACTCAACAATAAGTAAACCAGTTACGATCTAATTTATTGCAGCGCATCCCAGAAAGATAGTCAAAAAATATCCAATTACAATTCAGTTTAAAATCCGTAGTATTGATAAACCGTCAAAAACTTCTCTTTGAATCAGTCCCTCTCAATAAGAAGAGGCATCCATCAGAACCAGACTCTGTATTAATGCAGCTACAACTACTGTTGATGAAGGCTGTCGTCTCTAATCGATTGTTGCTGTATAACAAAATTTGAGCTGGACAAAAAAAAAAAAAAAGATCCCCAAAGCAATCAGTCAAAACTGAGAGTTACAGCAAAGACAGGGTGCAGGACAAAAAAAGAAAAAAAAAAAAGAAAAAAGAAAAGGCCAAGAAAACACAAGCATCTGTCAGTGATGAGACCAAACCATCAATCTATTAGGACTACAAAGACCAGAAGAGACAGTTTAAGACTGCCACCTAGTGGAGGGACATCTCCTTTCTATGAAAGGAAGAAGCTTTTGTTGTCTCTCGTTGATAAATCATTCACAGTCTCCAATCAGCCAGAGAGCCAAAGGAGAACAATGTGAGATGTGTCTCACTTCAAACCATGGAGTCTGATATAGATGGCAGGGAGAGCAAAGTCCCAGTCCCCTCGGTCATCATTACCTTTCAGTGTGAGCAACGAAGCATGGCAGCAGTGAACACACCCAAAGGCTGTAAGGATAATGTACGTCTCAGTCACAGGGCAGACCGACCCCTCAGAAAAAAAAAAAAAAAAAAAAAAAAAACCTCACCATTCTACTGTAACGGCAGAAGTGTGTTAGCCAGATCAAAATCAGTGTCAAACTATGTCTTGAGAAAAATAAATAAAAAAAAAACATTAATGAAATACATACACTACCCAGCTGAGGTATTCATATTCCTCTAGCCTCTTTATAGCCAAAAATTTTATTGTATTTTACTGGGATTTAAAGTAATAAACCAACACAAGGTTGTGCACAACTGTGAAGTGGAAGAAAAAGCATGAATGATGTTCAAGGTTTTTAGGTTATAAAGATCCGAAAAGTGTGAGATGACATGTCTTCACTCGGGCTGAATGAAAAGCAGCTATCAACATCAATATTCAAGTGTGGCCAATGATCATCAGTGTGGCTTAGATATGAATTTTCACCAGGTCAAACTTGATATTGCAGCTCTGGCTGGAGCAATTTTCATCTAGGATTGCCTTGTATTTAGCTCCATCCATCTTTCTACTAATTTTAACCCAGCTTCTCTGCTCCTACAAAAGAAAAATATTAGAAATACATTAGTTTTGGGATGGTGCATTTAAAGTGACGTGTAGTATTAGTGTTGTATCACAAACTGGATTTTCCACGGAGGCCTAAATGTTTAGCTCAGGTCAGTTTTATGGATTGCTTTCTTTCCACTTCACAGTTATGAGTTAGTAATCATAATTAACTCATAATTGAGTTAAGTACTGCATGAAGTGCCAATAAAAAACATTCAATCTAGTGGTTTTCAGGTGAAGTCTTGTGAAACTGTTCAAGTGGACTGAATAGTTTTGCGAGGTACTATGCAGATTGCTTGAATTGGGCTCTGTGGTGCTGTGGCGATCCATTTCAGATCTTCGCCACCTTTCATTAGACTGAAAGGCTCCAAAAACCTGCTGAACTTCAGCAGGATATCGTAAACATGTAAAGATCGGGCAGATAGATGCGATCATTTAAATCAAATCATACAACACTTTGCATTTTGAAAAGCTAGCTTCTTGTGAACATTTACATCTTGAGCTTTTCACCCAGTTAAACATTAATTCGCAGTGGAAATTGTGCAACAGATTAAAAAAACTGGTGAAACTGTTTCAAGGCTCTTGTCAGATTAATATTCTACTAGTGCTGACTTGTCACAGATTAAAGGAGTTTTTCTGTCTTTCTCTCTCTGTGTAATCACTCCAACTCCATTATGCCGATATTGGGGCTCTGTGTGAATCTGCACAATCTGCCTTGTTCTTTGGTGATGAAGTTGAGGTCTACTTTAAATAAAGATGCGAGTCATCACTGTAAAAGCAGAGCTGGACCGCTGCTGAGAATGTACGTCTTTATGTGACATGAACAGCGCTCAAACTCACCCTGTCGTCGCTCTGGAAGGTGACCCTGCGAGGCTCCGTGCGTCCACGGCTCAGCCTGTGCACCATTTTGTCTTTGAGCAGCGACGTGCAGCCAAGGTGCTCGTAGATGGGGTTGGTGGTCATCTTGGCGATGTACTCCGCTGCCTTGGTCTCGATGTAAAGGGTGATGAGGGCATCCGTCACCAAGTCGTGGACGGACTCAAACCTCTTCTCCCCGACAAAGTGCTTCCCGTCATAAAACAATCTGTAGTTGAGGGTCTGGTGTCCAAAGCTGGATGGAAATTCACAAACAGGTGAACAGGTGGTGTAAAAGTCGGGCGCGAAGCTGATGGTGGAGTCAATCGGTTTTGTTTCTGGTTTTGTGGAGGTGTTTGTACCTCAAGGCCAAGGTGTGAGTCCCTGGCTGTCTTTGGCTCTCCCTGATGAGGTACGCGCCCTCTTTGCCTGCCAGCAGTTCATCCGCGTATTCTCGAGATATCATCCCATGAAATCTGTTAAATAAACAGAAGCAGGTTTTGATCATCAACAACTTAAAAGATTTACATGGAAAACTCAGAAGAAAAACTTCACATGCCCACTTAAAAAAACAGTTGTTATATGATAAAGGCCTTAAATGATATAGAAAAGCATTTATATCTAAAAAGACAGAAAACAATCAAGTTAAACTCACTCTCTGCCGTAGTACTTGGGTCTGCTCTCCATCTGTAAACCAGAGGAAGAAATATTGGCTGCAGCAGTGTGATATGAAAGCTCAAATTAATAGCTCTGCAAATTGTTCCTTAAAGCCCGCATGAAAGATAAAGGACTTTACACCACAGGCCAGATTATCTCCATCTGGGCCCCCGCGTCTGTTCACAGCTAGCAAACCATAAAGCCCAATCACAAAGTAGGGGAAGATTAATTAGAGGCCGCGCTGGAAAACAGCAGGTAAAAGATGACCAGTTGGAAAGAAATTAATATAAGGCATGTTAGAATAACACACCAGGGTGTAAAAAGGTGTCTGGAGCACAGATATGCGACTGCAAGTATATTTTTTTTCTTCATCACTATGTTTTCTGGTCTTCACAGCACTGTCGAGGGGAAGTCATCTGAGTGAAAGTACACTGAAAGATATATGATTTTTCATCACCTAGAAATTCCTTCTACAGAGCCGGTAGTGGCGACGCGCTAATAGAAGGACTTCTTATAATGTAAAACATAATTTTGTACTGAATTACCAGCCTGCCACTAATCTCACAAAACCAGCCCTAGAGCTTTTACTCTGCTCATCAAAGTGTGGCAGCACTCAAAATAGGATGAGACACGCATCAGTTCTGCTGGGTTACACAATGGAAGATTGGCAGTTCTCTCGGTGGAGACGGTAAAAAGTGCATTAAACTTCACCAGTGTTTTGATAACACAGTTTTCTTCTTCAGCAAAATGTCTGAGTTCTTTGGATCGATCCTTCTTTTCTAGACTGATTAAAAGGCAATCGCTGATATATTTCAGAGTCGGAAGTCCTAAGCATTTCGACAATGTGCTAATTAAATTAATCATTCCAGTTCAAGTAGGTAAGTAATTCTTAAAAGAATGACACAGTGTCATGCCGCTCTTAGCTTCAACAGAGTTTTGATTAGCGGTCCCTGTGGCAAATTAACTACAGGTTGTGTATCAGTATTTTAACTTTCTCTCCGTTAGCCTGAAGTGCCTTCTAAAGGCAAAAAAAAAACCCCAACAGGTTATAGACATGCTTATGTGTGTATAAAAAAGATAAAATGGTTTTCTACTTGGCAATAAAGTGACTGATGACAGATGCCTCTGTGGCGAAATACAGTCAGATTAGATTTACCATAAAGCCCTTTTAAATCCCTGGGTAGGGTGGCGGTTTGTTGGGTCACAAGCTACAGTTCTCTTCCTCACTGAACAAATCGCGACATTAACCTCACCATGTGAAGCCTTAGAAGTTTTTTGGGTTTTTTTATACATTGTGTTTTGGTAGACTAGACAGTGTGTTATTTGTTTTTACATATTTCTCCACTTTCAACAAGGGAGTCATAAAAAAATAATAGAAGCCCTTTAAAAAGTTCAAAATGTCTGGAATTACAAAGTTCAGACAGAATTTACTGAAAGAACAGGTGAGATTTTATTTTTAGGTCAAAAGCATGATGTGCTTGACATGCACACATTGTTAAGTTTCACCGTAAATATCTGTAAAAAATCTGTTTTGCCAGCCAATAAAAGGACGACACTTCATTTTTAGTGCCACGAGGTGAATTCAAAGCAGTAGGGAGCCTCTCCTGACAGGTTATTATTTATGATTGGGTCTGGCTTCCAGCTGCCACACTCAATCATTTTCCCAGGAATAAACTCAAGCTTCAAACCTGAAAGTAAAAGCTTAGTTTAATCTCCAGACAGAATGCAGCTCTTGTCTGGTAGACCTGGCTTGTAAAGAGAAAATAAAATGGAGATAAACAAGGCCAGCAGGTGTTTAGGGTGCTTTCGTGCCTAACCACATGTTCAGAGGTGACATTGGGCTTTTCTTCTGACGAATGCAGCAACAGACGCAACATGCACTCCCTTCATCAGTGCCGTAACTCAGTTTTTTCATAAAAACTTTCAATATTCTGTCTTTTTAAGCGCTCGGTTTCAAATTACCAAAACTAGGTCAAGCCTAATTAGTATGTTTGCTGCAGTAGTTTATAACCCATCATGTTTCCAGTAAATAAATTGTGATATTTCCCCAGGTTTTTGGACAGATGATGCAGATATTTATTCTTTTTTTTTCTACGAGCTAAATCATGAACATAACATGAACTCGCTCCAGCTCCCTTCAGCGGCCAGCTTTTTAACATTCACAGATGCACTGACCTCCTGAGGACATGTGATCCTCTTTGGTCTTGGAGCTTCCTGCTGGAGCTGGTACACTGTCAGATAAAACACGCATGTTAATGAAGTTTGTCTGGCCTTCTGAGCCACAAACAGCTCCATGCAGGACATAATTGCGTGCGAGCAGCAGATGTGACAACCAAAATAAACACAGTTAAAACAAAGTTCAGAGGAAACAAACCAAGTTTGTTTTGTGGTATTTATAGACAGAGCTATATTGAACAATTGGAAAACAATGTTTCTCAATTAATGGCTTTAAAATAACTGCTCTAAGGAAAATATGTTTTATTAGAGTAAAAACTATTTGCTTATCTACTTCCACTTGTAAGAATGTGATAAAGGTCTTTAGACATATGCATGTTTTTGTTTGCAGCAGCATTTCCACATTTCAAAATGTTTACAAATCCAATCTTGAATTTCAGTGAATTTTTATGTTGTTTTAAGCAAAGTACTAGCTGAACTACTACTGGCACCATTAATATTTAATGTAATATTGTTTAGTAATGTTTCATTAATGATCACTTCCAGTTTTTCTGTGACGGGAGGATATAAATGAATCAAATATGTTAGACAAGGATTCATATTCATCTCGTCACCAAACAAACTGAAGGTGGTTGATAACGGAGTAAAAAAACAAAACAAGAAAAAAACCTCCAGAGCTCACTGTTAGAGATCTACAGCAAAGAGTGGCATTTTGAGGTCATCAAGTCTCCATAACAACTACGAGATGCTATCTAAATGTCAACCAGGTGTTTGGGAGACAAGCCAGAAAAAGGCCGTTTCTGTCCCACTATTACAAACATCAAAACTGGGAGCCAGCTAAATGCTAGTGGGACTTTTACTGGATCTGTGTGCTTTGGTTAGGGGAGACAAGACTGTGTTCACAGGTCTTAAAACTTAATTGAAAATGTTTTGGTAAACTCTGTTTTTTGAACGGTTGTTCCCATGAGACTCCAGTATGAACAGTCAATGACCTCAGAGCCACAAAATTATGAAAAGCTTCATCAGTTGATACAAACATACTTGCATAATATTAAGGATGTAATGCTGTGGGCTTTTTTTCTCTTCTGAATGCTGTAGTAACCTTGTTGGTGCATTACATAATGAACTCATGGCTTATAAAGCCCAATGGTGAATAAAAGTCTGATGTAATCTACCAGCAAACTGATCCACATGTGGCCAAAATCAACAATGATATGGTTGACAAGACATAAAATAAAATCATTTTCATGATCACCTCACCCTTGGGACCTAAATACTATGGATGATCTAGACCAATGAGCAAACAGAAAGGTCAAAGGACCCATCCTTTTTTCATGTACGAACTGCAAACCAGTTCTAGTTAAACAGAAATTTAGGAGATAGTGGAAAAAGGTTTTCTACTGTCTTCAGAAAAAAAAATGATTGTCATACTGCCAAAGTGGATTGTACAAATTAACATCCGGGGGTGAGTTTGTTAAAAAAATTAATTTTTCTTGACATGTTTTTTTTCCTTTTTTTTTTCTGCTGTTTAAATATTTTTGAAACAAATGGTCAGTCAGTGTTTTCTGAATTGCTAAGCATTAGATTATAATGCTGCAATAAAATATGAATTCATTTTAAGGCATTTAACACAGAATGGAGTGTGCTATGGATCAGGGTGAAGAGTGTGTAAATTACAGGACATGAGTGATCAGGGTGAAAAAAAAATCTAAATGCATTACGTCAATTAAGGCTGAATTTATAGTTGAACACATTTAAACACAATCTTTCATTTTCAAAGCAGAGACATTTGACTTGTGAATGTAGAAAACCATATAATATGCATTAGATGCAGTGCACTTAAAATACTCAGGTTATGCTCAAATCAGGAATGCCAAAAAGAAATATGGCACCAACTCAGTGCCGTTTTCAGCAAACCACAAGTCAAAAATCTGTTTGGAATAGAAATGAAACAATCAGCTACAAACTGTAAACTTCTGCTCACTGCTTGCAAACTGTATCGTTTTCACAGAGTTTTCTATACGCGAGATACGCCATTTTCATGAAAAAAACAAAACAACCAGTACTACCTAAGAAATCACAGTGTGTGGCTCAGCTCTGCCCTCACTGCAGCAGATTCTCTTGGCGGGGGGAAGGAAGGCTCCTGACTGTGAACTTTCATGTTTTGTCAAGCTGATTTAAGCCAACCTGTAAGATCTGGACACCATCCACTGCTGTGACACTGACACCTCTAAAAATACCTCCGGAGAGAACCAGAAGAATCTGATAGCAGGCTTTATAAAAGGAGAAAAAAATCAAATAAACAGAAATATATCAGCTGCAAAGACTTGAACAAACTAGTTCTAGTTAAACTGAAATTTGGGACATAAGGGTAGAAGGTTTTCCACTCTATTGCATATCAAACTTGCTCTGGGGAGTTAAATTGTCTCCCACATGAAAAAAGCAACACATTGTGTACTAAAATGGGTCCTCTGACAACTCTATTTTAGCTTAGCCTTTCAGCAGGTGGAAAATCTTGTTTTCCTGACTGCTGGTAACCTATTTTACACAGAAAACAGGAATCTGCTGCTTTGCATTTGTGTATGTGGGCGAATGTGTCTGACTGTGCACCTTTTGTGCAGAAGAAAGAGCAGTTTCTAATTTTACCGAGAAAAACAAGACCTGAGTCTTTACAGCACAGGAAGTCAGTGTAATACGTTTCTCCCCAAAATTATGTAAATGTCAGGTTCAAAGCTTTTGCAGAAAATTAATAAATACTCACAGTACGACTTCCATATGGGTGGCTGATAGTCATCAGGATCTGGAAAATATAAAAAACAAACCAGGGTTTCATCATGAATATATAGTAGTGTTTATAATACTTTTCATTAAATATCTCAATCTCCCTCTTCTCCCAAGCGTATTAAATATGAGCCATTTATTATGATTATATGCCACTGGTGTTTCTCTCTGTCATAATTATGCATCAGGCTTCACGCCGTGCATCTGCCTGTTGTTGGGACGCGCCGCCTCTGATCAACGCTACAAACACAATCAATATGCGGCGCACGCCTGTGTGCCTTTATGCACACCTGATCTGTATTAAACAGTGGCAGGAACCTGAAAACGCAACATCTCCGCTGCGATAAAAGCGGAAACACAGCAATCAAAGCAGGGGGAGAGGTAATTACAGCGAGACCGTCTCCTGGGAAAATGCAGTGAGTTATGCTTGTGTGAACACTTACGGATTACATGATGGAGTGCGCTTTTTGCATTAGATTAAAGAAGGGAGGAGATGGAGTAAATGCCCCGGGGCAAGTTGCAGTTTAACGTCATGTCTTAATGACTCTTGCCGCTCTAACAATACATCACCCTCTACTAGCGGCAAATGCTGTAGTGTGTCATCTTACATTGACTGCTACGGTGCTGGAGACAGGATTTTAATCGCGTAACAGCACATTTCTCAGCATGAAGTGGGATGTAGAAGAATTGTTACTTCCATTCGTGATTTCCAGTTTGCTTAAGGAGAGTCTGACTTTCCTGTTTTCAAAGTGGTCAGGAAAACGACTTCTCTGCTGGGTTTCAGAAGATCTTCCAGCAGTTTTATTTGGACTTTGTCTCTCTTTTATCTGCAAAGAAGAGTGGGCCGAAATTCCTCCACAGTGAGGTAAAAGACTCATTCACAGTTACCCGGTTATCTCAAATGCTTAACAGGAACTGTTTCCACCCAGGCTGGCATAAGAAGTTATTAGGAGTTGGAGCTGGCTGGTTTGTGTAGCTTTTATCTTTTAATGAATAAAATCATTATTTGAAATCTGCTTTCTTCTGGGGGGTTGCTCAGGATAACTTTTTCCTGATATTTAAATGTGTTTGATGATCTGAAACATTACGATGTCACCAAAAAGAACAAACAAACAAAACAGAAGAGTCCTATAAGAGGGCAATTTCTTTTTACATGTAACTGAATAAACAAAAGTCTAAGAAAACATATATTTAAAAAGAGCGTAAGACAGAAATAGAAATCACGATCACTTTGTTTTTCATTTCATCATAGTATCAGTAGGTGGCATCGATGTAAATATTACAAAATGAAATTTCAAAAACCTGAAGCTCATGACCATGGAAATAATCTATGGCTACCACTTCAAGGCCATTCAGCCCACAGCTTCTTCCCACATCTGGCTCACTTTGTCCTGAGCCAGATGTGGGAGAAAAACAAAACAAACAAGCCCTTATGGTAGCACAGAAAGTAAAAGTGGGTAAGTCTAAAGTGTAATTTGTGTTCTAACTAATAGGGTGACCTTATGTTTTATGCTTTAATAAGGAGTTTTTAATCGAAAGTTAAAAGTGTAAACTGCAAGTATAATTAAAGTCGGCAGAGTGTTTACCTGCTTTACAAAACGAAAGTTTACAATCTTATGGTCAGATGGGATGTTTTAGTTCTGTGTGGGTTTATTGTGGGATTCTCTGGTTGGGTTTCTATTGAAAAAAAAAAAACAACCAGGGCTCTGCTGTTAAGCAAATGTGCTTTACTTTGACTCCAAACAATCACACACACAAAAAAAAACCTCTCAGGTGCTCAGTTGGCCTATTTCTATTTGCAAATATCAAGGAGAAGTGGCAAATGGACGCATGGTCAGAATGGAACATCCTGGGGTAAGCGGCATCATTTCCTGCCTCGACCTCATCTACTGATCATGAACCGGGGTGCCCAAGTCCATTCTTCGAGAGCTGCCATCCTGAAACCATTAAATGCCATGAAATGCCTCATCAGCATCTTTTAACTCTTCAGAGACCTGCTAACAAGCTGCTTATTAGATTCAGGTGTGTAGGAGTGAAGATGCATCTATTGGTTGCAGTGCAATAGATCTAGAGGACTGGACTTTGGCACCTGTGGTCTTAAAAATTAACATTATCACAATTTAATATCACATCTACATTGTATGGGAGAACGCTTCAAATACAAAAATGTCTTTCTGAGGTGCTTTTGTTTGTCTGCTCTGGAATGTGGGAGAAATTTGTTGACACAACCAAATGTAGAAATCAAGATCTTCTCTCGCTGGAGATAAAACGCTCAATCTGCATACTGAGTCCCACTGTGGAAAGACTGCAACACGTTACAGCTGCAAAGTCGCCACCAGAACTGATGGAGCCGTCAGAGAAGATTGTTTCATATTCAGTCTGATGTACTGCAGCTTGTTGCTAAGGCTTCCCAGGAGTGTTTCTATGCTTTAGGAACGATCTGCAAAATCACTCAGGAAAACCATCGGAAGCAAGTTAAACAGAAAAAAAAAAAGAAAAAAAAGATGTTACGAGGGATCAGGAGAAACACTGTCGCTGTGTTTCACAGGTGTATATATGAACAAAGAGCTCAACAAAGCACTGAGGTACTTATCATAATCACTGAAAAAGAACAGCAGTCTGTAAAAATCAGCACCAGTTAGTTTTTATGATACTCTGACTGGGTTTATCTTACTTTTACAAGAAAATTTTGGATATTTTTCCACTTTGACATCGCTTCTTCGCACCAATAGTTCATAGCTATTTCTAAAACCTAGTCATCACAGTAATGGAACTTAATCAGTAAAAGCAATAGATGTAGAGCAGTACCACCTGACAAGGCAATGAAGAATAAGTATACGCCATTTACATGGGGACCTCTTTACCAAAATGCAGGTTTTTGTGAGTTTTTGTAATCTTCCTTTAGCCCTTTTTGGTCCTATGACATTTTCTGTGTTTTTATTTTTGCAGCTTTGTTTATCCAAATGGCATGAAAAAAAGATCGGAGTGTACGTTTTGGGAGAATTTTGTATTTTTCAGGATTCCATGTCTCTTCTGCAATTTTGTACCACTGACGCCCATTTGAAGTGCAGTTTTTGATTTCTGCTTTCATTATTTGGTTTTTCATTCACCAGTGAGACGACATCTATTTAAAATGGGTTTTTGTATTAAAACAATAAACAAAATTAATAAATAAATAAACTTTGACAACTTCTTAAAGACATTCTATGACACTAGAAGTGGAGAATGTGATTCGCTGAATTTCAAGGCAAGAATTAGAATGAGGAACATTTGCACATGGCAGTGTTGCTGGTGCCAGACGGGTTAGTTTGTGTAATTCAGAAATTGCTCATCTACAGTGATTTTCATGCACAAGTATCTCTGGGGGTTACAGAGAATGATCCAGTAGAGTCAAATATCCAGTGAATGCCTTGTTGATTATCAACAAAAACTGCTCATTACAACCGAGTTATGCTGAATATTATCTCTGAATGCACAATGTTAAAGCAGATGGGCTACAATAAAAACTGGGTCCAACTCCTGGCAGCAAAAAAACAAAACAGGAAACAGTGAATACAAATCACTCATTTGCAAAAACATTCTCTGGTCCAATGAGTCTTAATCTGAAGTATTCAGATGGTAGATGAGAATGTGGTGAAAACAGCAGGGACACACATGAATCCCACTGCCTGCCTGGGTATTCCCTCTGACCACGACCATACCAGTATGCTACTTCCGAAAGGATTACCATTTCAGAGTAAATAATCTTAAACAATTTCAGATGATCTAAGTGCAACACAGCATCTTCAGGATGTGTGGAAACGAGAAATTCACATTATGACCAACAAAGGAAAACATCTGCAGCAGCTGTGTGATGCTATCGTGTAAAAACGGACCAAGATTTTAGAGGAACGTTTCAGACATCTTGCTGAAGCTGTGCCATGATTAAAGAAGTGTTGAGCTATTTGCAAGGTCTACCTAATTAGGTTGCCGGTGAGGACACTAAAACGGTGAATGTTCAGCCAAAGTCCAAATAAAGACATAGAGAAACCGTCAGATCTGCTGATCAAGTACATTTTAATTAAATCAAATAAAACAGGGTGGTCAGAAACATAAAAATGAAAGGGGTGACTTTAAGCTTTCATACCAGGCTGAGGAAACTCACACTTGGCTCTATAGCTACGTGCGGCTTTGTCTGAGTGAATGCAAAAATGCATCCTGGCAGAGAACTTCTGAGCTTCTGAAATGTCCGCTGTGGTTTGAAGCTGTGTAGATGACATGAAATGACAACTGGAAAAAAAAAAAAACAAGAGGAGACAATATAAACCAGCGTCTGCCTTTGGATACCAAAAACATACAAATTCAAGGTACAGTACTACATTTTTCTCTTCCTATTTATTGATGGAACACACTGCACTGTGGGTAAAGACTTCCGTTTTTATTTTTTACATTTTCTTACTTAAAGCCGTATGCCCTTCAGGTGATTAAATCCTTGGTTCTTTTTTGATATAATAGTAAACCTTAATTCCTAATACGGTCTCTGCTATTCTGCAGAGATATTTAATGGACATTGTCAGCAGTGAGTCATGTTTTTTCCTGAGGATACATGTTGTTCATGCAAAGCATTCCTTTGCCCTCGCGAGCAGATCTGTGCCGCACCTCTCTGGCCAGAGGGAAAAAAAACACAAAGCAGGGCGGGAATTGGATTATGGAAACCAGTGAGCACTTGTTGGATGCGAGCAGTGATGCTCGCAAACTAATTACTCATATAAATTGCATCAAAGCTCAAAATGTTATTGTTCTCACTTTGATCATTGCAACTGCGCTTGCAGGAGCATTCCTCACTGCTGTTCTCTGCATGCTTGAGTGGCGGTCGGGTGCGTGTTTATTCATTTTTTTTTATCAATATATACATTCAAACCGCCTTCAAGGTCTGGTTGCTGGTGAGTGGCCAGCGTGCCTCAGAAAAATCTATTGTCTTAACACTGAAGCTTTGTCACAGTGCACCGCGCTGGCAACAGCCTGCAAGATTTATTTCACTGCGGCTTATTTAAAGAATGTGATTTCACCTGGTCGCCTGCCAAACGTTCTCTTTTTCGATCTAATTCTTATTAATGACGGACGGCATTCCGGTCTGGAGCAATGCCTCGGCTTTCGCCGCAAAAAGAAAGAGCTTCTTCGGGGTTGCTTCATTCTTAGCCCTTCTCATTCAAAGACACACACACACACACACACACACACACACACACACACACACACACACACA
>NW_006800192.1:301990-354989 GCF_000485575.1 Poecilia formosa | reverse complement strand
CTTCCAAGAAGCAAAGACTCCCACAAAGCTTTAGAAAGGATCCTGAAAATCCCTTGCTTTTACGACAAACAGATTTGGATTTTTTAAAATGCTCCTGGCCACGAAAAACATAATCATTCTGTATTGCATCTTGTATCTGTTTGTGCTTCCACACCTTTTTCCCTCTTGGTTCTGTTGTCGGTGAGGCAGGCTTTGGCTGTGCCCAGAGCCACCAGCCATTTCTGCCTCTCCGCTGCGTTGATGGCTCTCAGGTAAAAGTACTGCTCTCCTGGTATGATCAGGTCAAGACGTGTGGGGTCGGAGGAATGAACTGAAACATGCATCGAGAACAACATTTAGCACTACAACTAAATCAGCAGCTGCAATGTGGAGGGGAAAAGCGAGCTTCGTTGACCTTGGATTTCACAAACTGAAATCTTAATGCTGCCTTTGCAACCTTTCCACGCGTCTTCTTGAGAGTCGTAGTACGACAAAGTTCCTCCGTCAAGAACAAACCAGCGAGGCTGCCAGCCTAAAAACAGACACAACAGTTCCTGTTTTATTCATGTCATGTGAATGTAAGCATAACAAAATGCTACAGGGCTTGATCAATTTGCTTGGAGTTATTTACGTTGAGTTAGCAACAACTAATCAGTTGCCAAATCAGATTAGAATGACAGATGGGGTGGAAAGTAGTCCAACTTGCTTTGCTACTATTTAAATGTTTATAAAACAAGAAAAACTCGGTGAACAGCTCACGTGGCAAGGTAGTAACAATAATCATTTTAACACCGACTAATAAAGTCCGAAATTTAAACGATGAATGTAGCTAACGTTAGCTTGTCGATCTCAAACTCAATTCAAGTGAGCTTCTGACGTGCCGCTAGCTGCCTTCAAACAAGCTCTAAGTTTAAAAACATGTCCTAAATATAACATGAACTCACCGCTGATGTAATTGGTCCACTTATACAGCATACCTTCCATTGTTTAATAACGTCTTTTTACCGTTCATTACTTGTTTATGACAAGATGTGTGGCACAGCTGATTGCAGCGACTCCATTGGGCCCAGAATGTGAATTGCGGAGCTACGTCCTTGGGTTTCCATTTAAACTACGTCAACAATAGTACGTAAACGTCTTCGTGAATACAAGTCTAACCAATCATGAAATACGCTGCTATGTAATGCGTGGATCGTAAAGATTGGCGTTTAACATCACCAATGGAAACAGAGGAAACTACCAATAGGCGGGGCTATAAATTTTCAACCAATAGTAGTGAAAGGGGGCTGACAGCCAAACTGTGGCTACGTTGCGTAACAGTCAGCCGGTGAAAAACTCGGGTAGAAGTGATAACTTGGCGGCGAAGGAGGAGTTAACGTGTACACCAGCATAAATTGACCAAAAGCGACCTGCTAACATTTTTTTGTCGGCACCTGAACAACTATTGATACCTCTAGCTTGACAACGTATTGTACAAACCAAGCAGTCTTCTATGGCCCAAAACAAGAACACTATATAACTCAGTTTTAGAAATGTATGTTTTCTTTGATTATTTTAAATTTGAATTATTTTGAATATATTTCTTTGACGGATAAATTAATGATGACCATGCTAACCAAAACATCCAGTCCTTGACTTCTGAAATGTTACATGCAATTTAAAACTTAATTCTTAGTAAAATTATCAGCAAATTGTCTTCTCTTTGTCTATCCCTAAAACACTTTATTGAGAATTCAGTCAAAAAATTACAATAAATGTATTCAAAGAAAATGAGAGAAATTTAAAAACACTGATCAGCTAAATACTCTATGGTCAGTGGCGATTGTTGCATGAATATCCTGGGTGATTCTGCCAGAAAAAAAGGCAGGGCAGAAACCATGTAATCTAATCTCACTACCCTCAGGGAAACTGGGGGGAAACCAACTTCTTGAAGACTTGATATGAACAAAAGCAATTGAAAATGTGTTCAGGGTACAACTCTTTTTTTTTTTTTTTTTTTATCCGGTGCATGTGTTTACTTTCTCATGCATTCCACCTTGGGCATTTTATACCCCATGTAAAAAAAAAAAAAAAAAAAAAAAAAAAAAAAAAAAAAAATTGTCATTGTGCATACAGGCACAATACATGTGCAAAATGACTGATAAATTATATTTCTTATATTTTCAAATGCTTTATTTAATAAAAAGAATAAATGAGAGTGGACTTAATGTATGTGTAAATCCAGTTTAAAATGTTTAGAACTCAAAAATAGTTTTTAGGGATGAATTTGGACCGTCCTTACCCCAACTCATGCACCGTTTCAATGGCGTACCGACCACATCCACCCAGAGGAGCAATTGCCTCGCCAGCTGACAAATGATGCGCACCCTTCTGCAGAAGTTTGGCTGCCACGTAAGGGATTTTAGCAGTTAAAGCTTTTTAATTTAAAGTTTTCCTCTAGCCTATTTGTGTATATTTTGCGAAAGCTTTAACAATTGTCTTCAAACATGATGCTGTTTACTCTTTGTTCCTTATTGCCATCACTGTTTGTTTTTGTAACTGGAGGAAAACTCCCAGAAGCCGATGTGAAAATTGAGGTGATACACAAACCTTTCATGTGTCACCGAAAATCAAAGTATGGAGACATGCTTCTTGTTCATTACGAGGGATTCCTGGAGAGCAATGGCACTATGTTCCATTCCAGGTAAAAGATGCTAATATTCGGTATTTCCTGCTGTATTACTGCACTGGGTTCAGATGAAATTACTCAGATTTGTGAAATCTGATTAGCTATTCAGATGTACAGATTCATGGAAATAATATGCCACAGTCTATTGAAAACGCAGAGATTTATCCAGCTGTTATCAAGTTTCTGTGTTCTTGACTTTAAACTCTTGTTGATCATTTGAACCTTGGCAGCCGCAAACATGGGGACACAAATCCAGTCTGGTTCACTCTTGGGATCCGAGAGGTGCTTAAAGGTTGGGACAAGGGTCTGCAGAATATGTGTGCTGGAGAGCGCAGGAAGCTGACTGTCCCTCCATCACTGGCATACGGAAAGGAAGGTCAAGGTATTACAGATTCAGTGCAAAAAAAAAAATCATTATACACATCTTCTTGAAAAGATATTCATAACCGTCTTCCAAACTAATACCCAGTGTGTTTTATTGGTATTTGACAGACACAAAGGTATATAATTTGGAAGTGGCAAGAAAATGATAGGTGATCTGCCATTATTTTTCTAGTTGAAACTCAGAAAAATGTTGTGGGCATCTGTATTTACATTTCTACCCGTTAAAATCCAGTGCAACCAGCTGCCTTCAGAAGTCGCTTAGCTAATAAATTATCTCTGCGTAACCTAATCTCAGTATAGTTCCTGCTTTTCTGCAAGGGACTCAGAGGGTTTATTAGAGAACATTCATTGGCGAACAAACGGCATGGAGACTGAGGGTTAGGTTACGAAACAATATCTGAAACTTTTTACATCTCATGCAGTACTATCTAATGTATCACCTGAAACAGAGTATGGCACAGCTGCAAACCTAACAAGACACCTGCCTAAACAGGCCTAAACAGGCAAACAACCAGGTGTTCATAGAAGCTGCCATGAAGTCCACTGCAACTCTGGAAGACATGCGGCAATCCACTGCACAGGTGGATAAAGCTTTTGACAGGACAAGCATTAGCTGTAGACTTACGAGGCACCAAGAAAGCCATTGTAGAGAGAAAGGCATTGGAGGATCCATATTATACTTTTGGTTTACATGTAAAACACTATGTTTGGTAGAACTGCATTAACACTCTGAACAAACCTTTCCGTAGATGGTAGCATCATCATGCTTTTCTTCAGTAGAAGTAGGTTAGCTGGTCAGAAGGTAAGCTAAGGTAATTTCATTTATACAGCACATTTTCAGCAACAAGGCAATTCAAAGTGCTTGATGGAAAGATAGATAGTATATAGTTTGTCACATCAAATTACAATAAAACACATGGAGGTGTTTGGCTGTACTGTTACAATATATGAAAAATTAAAGGAGTAGATGTTTCTGCCTGAGCAAAAACCTTGTTTGTTTACAGGTAAAATTCCTCCGAGCAGCACCCTGATATTTGACATCGAGCTCATGGAGATCCAGAACGGTCCCAGGTCCCACGAGACTTTCCGGGACATGGATCTCAATGACGACTGGAAACTCTCCAGGCAGGAGGTGTGTCTTTTTGACTGTCCCATTCTGTGTCGAGACCAAACGACGTTGTTGGGAAACTATCTTCTAATTTCTTTTCGTATTTTCAGGTGAAGCATTTCTTGAAGAAGGAATTTGAGAAACACGGTTACTCGCCCAATGACACACATCATGAAGTGATGGTTGAGGACATCTTCAAAAATGAGGATGAGGACAAAGACGGCTTTATATCAGTGAGGGAATTCACCTCCATACATGATGAACTCTGAATCATGGATTCAACTTTTAGTTTATTTTTTTTGTAGATCATCTTTGAAACTTTCATAATTTTAAAACTACATTTGACCATTATTGTCAGATGTTTTGTTTCATGTTTTTACCTAGAAGTTTTATGTTTTATGTTCATTTGTACTTTTCATAACTTATTTCCCCTTGGACACGCATATATAAGTGTCATCGTTCTTGTTGCTTTAAGATGATTAAACAATTTTTTATGAAATAAACTACTTTTTTCAATGATTTTTTAGTAACTTGTCCCAGTCTGTAATAATGCAGGATAACTGGTCTCTTCCACGCATATCTGCCACTAGAGGGCACTCTTGCCTTTTCTGCTTACAAATTGCTTTCATCTTTTTAAATCCTCCCCAACAGTAAAAAATGCACAATCCATGCTCCCCCACAGTAGCTGACTGACCTATAGATTTTTTCATCAAATTGAGAGTAAAGTCACGTAAAGCATCACTTGTTATCGGAACCATATATTATGCATGTTGGAGTGCTGGGAGTTGAAGACGTTTGAAATTGTATTTGGTTTCAATCTCCATGTTAAAGATTATGTTTTCTCATGTGTTCCTTTGATGCATTTCGATTTAAACTACCACAAAATGCATATTTGAACCGCTTGCAAAATAGACTTTCGACATTTATCGACTGATGCGCCTACATCTTTATGAACATGGCACCAGAGCCTGGAGGTGTAGCGGAAAGGCACAGGATCCAACCTGCTTGAGGTTCATGAAAACAGAGGTATGCAACTTTTATATATTTGTTAGAACTATCCATATGTGATGGCAGTATAATATGAAGTAGATAATCTTTGAAAAGATGTGGCTCCTCTGTCTTCTCCCCCACGCACATGCTGTCATCTCAATAAACACACCGCCTGATCAGGAACAACCAATCAAAACCTGAAGGAGGGTCTTGCTTTCACTCTTTCACCTTCCTCTCTGCTACACTACAGCTGGTTCACAATGACAGGACCTGCCAAAGACGCTCAGCCTAGTTCCACCTATCACACTGCATAAACAATGTTCCTGTAGCATTAAGTTGTTTTCCACTTGTAACACATTTAGCAGCACATACACTAGCGCAATTGACTGCTCAAAGACACTCCTCCCGGCTCTGATTATTGTTTGTGACTTGCTGCAGTGCTGACCGCCTGCATGTCATGCTGCACTGAGGTGATAATTCATGCGAAAGGAGCCTTGACCATGTATTAGTGCATATACTGTTTTTCTGTTTAAAAGAAAATCTTTTTAAATTGCTTTTAATGTGATATCATTTTCAGGAAACTGAATTTTTGGGGTTTTCATTAGCTGCAAGTCAATCAACAAATTGAACGAAAATATAAAATGCATCACTGTATATGTAATGGATATACCTGAGTTTTATTTCATATCGAAATGCCTTTGTATCTATTGCCTTCTAATTATGTATTGAATGATGGCATATCATTATCAAAGTGGTTCACAGGCTTGCTCCTGACCCCAAGCTCGCAGCAGCTCTCGGTGTGGCTCCAAAGCAACTGCAGAGTGTAAATAACATGGCCACTAAGCAGAGGGAGCTTAACATGTGGAGTAAATGTGACTTACGGCTCGAGGCTCAGTCAGGGGACTAGTAAACCCAGCAACAAGAAGCAGACTGTTTTGTTTCTCGGATCAAAGGAGCCATTGAAGCATGGTGCTGCTAACAGCGTCGCTCCAGTCGTCCTCTTTTTTCTTTTTACCCAGATTATTTTAAACATGGAAGGCTTTGGCTGATCATTAGCTGGATACAGCTGAATAAGAAATCTGATTTTGCAAGTACAAACCAACTCGAGGAGTTGGGGCATGATGCAATGGAGGAGAGAGAGGGCGCAATCTATTTTAAAGCCACAATGGTGATTCAGCTATTAACTTATTTCTTAAGCAAGAAAATACCAACTTCTGCATTTAGAAAAATGACTTCCCTATTTTCATGTAGGCTGGTTCTTTCTACTCATTAAGTTAAATATAGAGATATGAGGAAATGACATATCTTTTTTTTTGTTTTTGCAATACTACAGATCTAAAAAAAAAAAAAAACCCCGATGACAGCTGACGTGCATGGGCAACACTCAGTCTCAGCGTTCAGATAGAGAGGTGCCTTTAACTAGCAGGGCAAGATGTGTCTGTGCTGCACCTCCCACACAAAGAGCACTACTGTTTATTTTTATTCCTCCTTTTCCTCGTTCCTACAGTTTATTTGGCTTCTGGGAAAATTCAACCCTTCTCACCACATGCGTGCAGGTAGAGCTGGATCAGTGGGAAAATAAAGCAGGAAGTTAAAAAAAAAAGGCAAACACACTGGATTTTGTTCATGGTCCTAAAAAAAAAATCCCACAGGAGTTGAAATCTAGTTGAAACACATCTTCAACTCGTCAGTCTACTTCGAACTCAGGTTTTACATTCTTTAATAAAACATCATTTCATAAATTACATTTGAATTGCAACTGTCACAAAAATACATTTTGATAAAATGGATCTGTAGAAAGGATTCAACAATCACATTAAACCAAGTGATAAAGGAACATGCTTGGCACGGGGGCCGCTTTGGGCCCTACTGTGGTGGTTGTTGTGGTCATCGTCGAGCAATGTTACTGGCTTAAAATAAAAAGAAATAATAAAAAAAAACACTACTTTACTCGAAGAAATCCCTAGTAATAGTCTGCACACTCAAACGTTGCATCACTACCAACCAAAATGTGCACATAGGAGTTTGGCACACATGCCGCACCCTTCAAAGAGACACAATGTCATCCAATCCGCACAAATGATGGATCCTGAAACCGTCTGCCTTCTTCTGATTTGTCATTTCTGTTTTCACCCTTCTGCAGGTACATCAACAAGCATTTCCAAGAACTTGTATATATAAACTATGGAGCACGAACATCTTTACAAAATAAATCTTTACACTTGATGCAAAAAAAAAAAAAGTGCTTTATGAATGTCTTGTTTTTTTGTTTTGTTTTGTTTTTGTCTTTAAGTACACGAGTTAAGTCTGACTATCTACATCGTATCATTCCAGTGTTCCCACAAAAATGCAAGTGAGCGTAAATTTGGCTGACCTGCAAGGTTCAGATTAAACAGCACCAGGCCTCCTTCAATTTGGACCCACACTAGTCCTACAGCATCCTCTGTACCCTTCGCCTCCACCCTTGGTAAAGATGTTAAAGAGCCTCAAAATAACTTTGCTTTGAAAAATCCTACCTTTAATTTGAGTAGACTTACTCAGCCTAGTCTGCCATCCATTTTACTACCCCAAACTGTTACTATAAAATAAATGTCACCCAATCATTTCTGAAACCGAGACATAAAAGGCTGGATGTGGATCCAAGTCTCGTCACAGTGAGACAGAGAAAGAAACCGACTCTTAAGGAAGAGGAAGAGCTGTTGTGAAGAATGTAGAAATCAGGGGAGCCAATAAATGTGGTTCTGGTGATTCTGGGAAGAATAGTTAAGTCTGAATAGCGAGATTCGTTTATTTTAAGACGTCTTTAAAAGGAGTTCTGGGCAATAAGTGTGGAGGGTGCTGTATATCACATGGTGCTTTCATCCTGACTGATCTACACCAGGTAGCAACAGCCTTTAAGTTATAAACAGAGGGAACAAATAACGTAAAAAAAAAAAAAAAAAAAAAAAATACATAACTATGTTGCCTCGTAAAAAAAAAAAAAATGGTGCTCTTAGCTGAGTTTGCAAACCCCAAACTTACGGGAACAACAAAATCAACTAAATCCATCATGCAAATAAAATTAAAAAAAATAAAAATACAAAGTGTTTCATATGCGGTTTGTTCGCAAACATTTCAGAGTATCACTTAAATACAGTTGGCTTGACTTTCCTCTTTGACAGAATAAATAATTGTTCATCGCCTCCAGTTCCTCAAAATAAGACATCTTCATGTTCAATCATGAGCTGCACCACCAGTTTCTGCTGCCTCATGTCGTTCAGGGTTGTCAAAGCGTTCTGCTCCGGAGGCTGCATGAGAGTCGGGCCGAAGACAATCCCCAGGTTCTCTGCGTTCATTAGGTTGTACTTTTCGAATGTTGTTACCCTGGAAGATGCATCAAAACGACAGAGAGATTTTAGTGTTGAAAGGTTTGATTTCGGGGTTGATTCTCCTCAGACTGGCGTCTTTTCAGCATTTCCAATGCCATTACCATACAAGTAGACTTTCAATTTGAGTAACATGTTTTTTTAATACATATTTTTCAATGAACCATAGACAAATTACCATGCATAAAGCAGCAAAAAGGCCATATCTTTTACCTCCAAAATTATTTGAACCCATTGCAAATAGAGAGTCAGTGAGAATATTTTAAATTCTATACCTAATTCGAAAGTGTTTGTGCTGCTCTAAAGCATCCTACTTAACCAGATTAATTGGGAACAGGATTGATTTTTTCTTTTTCTTTTTTTAGCAGCTCAGCAAGTAAACACAGCAGCTCTCTGCAGCTGGTATGAGGAAACCTTTGGCTAAAAAGCAGCTGTGCATTGTGGATTGCTCACAGCTCAGGCTTCGCTAAAACAGGCTCTGTTTTAGCGTGACGGTGACCCAAAGCACACAGCTAATGTGGGGAATAAATAGTGAGCCAACAGAAATATGAACTATTTCAAGTGGAACAGCAAAGCAAGTGTATTGTGGTCGATAATCTGTGAAGGGAGCTAAACATCAGGATGATGTTACATTCAGAAAGGTATGGCTGTATGGCAATGGCATGGCAATCATTTGTTAAAATTGTAATAAAAATAAAATATATATTTTTTTTAAATAAAATTGTATTCTTATTATATTATCTCATGGGGGATCGATGATGTGGCGTTTCCAATCAGACAGCAATTTCTTTGTTCACAAAAAAAAAAAAAAAAAAAAAAAACCTTTTAGGACCTTTTTGAGCTCAACTGCACATACCATCGCTAACCTCTAAATGTGAACAAGCATAATTTTGACAAACAGCATGCAATGCAAAAGCAAGATGTATGTAAATAAAATGTGTGTATACAAGTTAAGCTTACAGCGGGAAATGTCTTTCAGGCAAATTGTGGTGTTGCAGTGATTACAGATGTAACTGTTTTAATACACGAGCTAACCTTTTGAGGTGAGCCATCAGGTAACGTAAGGTTTCGTAGTGCGCCGGGGGAAGCTGCAGCAATCCTTCATGTATCGCCTCCAGTCTGGATTCGGCATTTGGAAGTCCTGCAGGAGCCAAACGATAAGTATATCAAAGCGCCGTCAGGCAACACCGGCACAGTAACGGCATGGAAATACCACGGAGAGGATCTCTTACTTGCAGCTTGAATAAATTTGGAGTACAAGTCAAATGTAATGACTGGAATGGGAAGGTCTCTCAAGTAGAGCTTCAAAGCACCAGCAATTATGTTGATGTCTGCATAGGCACTGCCACTGATATCCGCCTTCTCACCATCTGTTGTCAAGAAGCAAACAGTGCATGCAGGGGGTTCAAAGGCTGAATTTGGGACAAACGAAAACTGAATGTTCTTGTTTAAACCGCACAATACCAGAAAGCGTTACTTTGTGCAGAACTGCCGCGGAACGCGCCTCTTATTTTAAAGTGAAAACCCCGAGACATAAAATATTACAGAGTTCCCGAGGCAAAGACATTCACGAGCAACAAACCTCGGTCAAAAGCGAGTCGAACGTCCTCAATGTGCTCTGAGAAGCCAGACACTCTGTACAGACCCTCAGATTTCATACCTGCAAGAGACGATTTATAGATGGATCTCAGTGTCAGAAAATATCGTTGCAACACAAGGATCATTGGGGTTTATTTTTATTTCAAGTAAGTACATTTAAATTTTTTTAGTGCTTTTTGGAGAAAAAAAATAATCGACAAAATAACAGAGTAGACAGAAAGATAAAATATGTACAATTTGGATTTCAAACAAAATGGCAGACTAAACAGACCCTTTTTTCAAGTTCACTTCTTGAAAAACATGAATGAAAGAGATCCCTAGCATAGAGTGAAGGTGATTACAACTGCAAAAACGTTAATACCTTTAGTTTTTAGCACTTATTCAGTTAATCTTATAAACCTGGTGGTGACGTAAGGCCAAAGATGATCAGAAATGTCTGAAGCATCCCACTGCAAAACCTCCTACTACATTCTTTATTGTACATGGATCCACTGCAAAAAAGTGCTTACAGCTGTGCCATAGCAGCACCTGGACAATTCATCTTTAATGACAGCAGCCATAGCAGATATGACTTAATCTCAAAATACGGTGTGAGGAAAGCACAAAAAAGGGAATATTTACATCCAAGAATAAAACTTCATCCTTAGAAATGACCAAAATTATTTTAAATTAGATGTGCAACATGATTACTTCTCAATGTTACATGAGAAGCAAACATATTCTGAGATGTACCAAATTTATTTACAGTCAGCATTTATTGTTGGCAGTTTAATATCATCTCAATGATATGAGAAAATTTTAAAAAAGGCTCAAAGAACAAACTGAGTAAAAAATAAGGTAGTCTGAAGTTTGATTTGACAAGTACTTTTGGAAAAAAGAAGAAAATATGTGCCAAGAGCTGAAACAGAAACATCTGGTCAACATTTTAATATCTTAGAGTCACTTCTAGAGACTCCGGAGAGCCTCTAGATTTTAGAAGTTCAGCTATTAAAGGACAGTTAAGAAAGAGATGTACACATGCTAAAAGTGTACATCTTTTAGCATGTGTACCTCGGTCAAAAGCGAGGTACACATCTTTACCTTAATCTTTACCTTAAAGATTAAGGTAAATCTTTATTTACCTTAATAAATCTTTATTTATTAAGGTAAATAAAGATTTACCTTAATATAAGGTAAATCTTTATGAAGAGGATAAATAGCAGCATTTTTAAATGGTGGTCAAATAAGTTCTGGATCACGGCTCATAGGGTTTTTAAGAGTTGTCTTGGCACATACCTCTGAGTTCGATCTCTCGAATGCACATATCCACCACCATGGGTCTTGTGGTGTTGTGAGCTTTGACAAGGGTGGTGAGATCACAGCTGTACACTTTCTTAATCCTGCGCAGGTCCGGCTGGCAGTCACTGGGAACCAGTTTGGAGCACTGTTTGTGTACATTCAGGCCACAATCTAGCAGAGGAGAGAAAAAAAAAATGAGAGAAACGCAAAGAGAAGGAGGGAGAGAGGGAGAGAGACAGAGATAAGCCTCTAGCAGATAGCACAATCTTTGCACTGAGCTTAAAGACAGCAGTTTGAAAAGCTTTCCCAGAGCCAGTGATAAACTGCGCTGTCAGACATCGCAGCTGCAGCTAAGCTGTCCCAGTATGCTGCGCCAAAGGTAGATAATAGCGGATATAACAGCATGGCGGGGGTGTTCTTGTTGTAGTTTTAGTCACATTGAGCCTTTTAGACAGCTGAGAGCGAGAGAGCCACGGCTGCTCGAGTTACAGAAGGTAAAAGATGGGTGTTCGCCTAAAATCGCTCGTCACAAGAAGTCTCAGATGGGTCCCTGCTGGATTTCTAACCGCAGAAAGACCGAGGGAGGAGAAAAGAAGCAAAAAATAAAGGCTGGTCAGAGTGTGAGAGAGAAGAAAGAAGTTTCTCCAGTTTCCCACCACACATGAGGTGTCTGATGATGCTCGTGTTTGCTTCAGGCTTATCAGCGTGGAAAGTATTGCAACAACAAACGATCTGTTGGGTGGAGGGCAACCAAGGCCACCGATGTAGGTTAAAAATAGTGTCCTAGCAATGAAGAAATCCCATGACCTCTGACAATCCATTATCTCCAATATAAAACAATCACTTGGTTCTGCCACTATATTTAAAATAAGATGAGAAACCTGCATTTTTTTTATTTTTTTTTTTTTGCTAGTTGAGAAATTGAAAGCCTTAGTAGCTTTTTAAACCTTTAACAGATGCGTCAAAAACAGTTTCCTCGTTATCTTCATGGAAATCACAGGGCAACAATGTAGCAAAAGTGACCTAGTACACATATATTCTGTGATTTCTGTGTATCAGTGGCATCAGAACACACTATGCTTTATGAAGAGATACAAGTTTGAGGCTGAATATCATGATAAGGCATTTTCTTTTTTTTTCTTTTTTTTTTTTAGTTTTCAAGCTTCCTGACAAATCATACATACAGTTCAGTTTGTGGAAAATATCACAATTTAATATGGTAGAAAGAACATAAACATTATAAATTCAGAATTTCAACAGAGAAATCAAAAACAAGTTATGCATCATTAAAAAAAAAAAGATGCTGAAATGGAAAAGTTGCACAGGAGTAGCTATGCTGTGTAAAAAACAAAATATTATCGTAAAAAGTATTAAATCTGGTTCACGGTCACCATTTCTATCCTTGCACATGTCAGTTTTCTTTGTTGATTTAGATGAACACTTTAAATACCACTAAATGTTCACTGAATCTCTTTTTGTTGCTTTTTACCGTGTTGTTTAAATGAGACTAATACTGGTTCTTTCAAGACTTAGTTACTCAGTGATCTTTATAATAATGGGCAACAATGTCTAACAATAATTTGCTTTCTTTTTCTAGTGAGTAAGTTAAAGAGAGGGCTAGAGTCAGAGAAATAATGACCAAGTCTAAATAAGAGCAAATATCACGAGTAGCAGAACTAATAAGAGCAACTCTCTTCAGTGCTGAAGTCGCTGCTGAAGGAAAATGCTCAAAGTTACTAATCTTTATCAGTGATGTGTTTAAAATAAAGTCAGATAAAGCATAGAAATGTAAGAAGTGCTCAAAATGAAAACGACTTTTTAAACTCATCTAACAAACAATCAGGCTGAAACAGGGAGGAAGACAAAACAGAAAATGAGTGCAATATGGAGTACAGAGTTGATCTGTTTTGTTCTTTTGACTTCCTGTATGTCCAACAGGCAGAATGTGGAAATCTTAGCAATAATATCAAAACGTTAATGTAAGGCTCTATAATGTCTACAGAAGACGCGCTGAGGTTGTTGTTTTATCTAAAGACAGTTTGTAAATGTGAACTAATAATTTTGTCTCAGTAAAACTGTTTTACCAGTTTCTTCTCTACTGAGCAGTAAGTAAGTAAAGACCACTTATCTCTGGACAGCTAGAAAAAAAAAAAAATAAATGTTCAATGATATTCCCATTATAGTCCTAAAAGAGAATGTTGAATTGCCCCAAAAGAATCAGTTTTGTTCAGACAGGTGCATCAGGAATCAGCACTTTTATGTCTCACTTGAAAGTGCTGATTACATAAAAGAAACAATGCAAAAAAGGCTACGAAAAGCTATTAAAAATTATAAATGACACATCCAAGAGAGGCCAGTGTTACCTACAGATAAAGCAATCAGTAATCCCACATTCACGTGTCTCAACGTTACGCAGCTTGAATGCTGCAGAATATATTTACCTGAGCAACGGACACCCTGGGCAATGAGGCCCCACATGAAGTTGGCACAGTACTCGCACCAGTGTGGCCCACGGAAGGTGTGTACCTGTGGTCAGAAATTTCATTATGTTACTCAGTGACCAGTTTAAACTGGGGGCCTTCCTCTCTGACATGGTAGACTGTCAACCCAAAACCACACCGGATGGAACCCCTCACTGACTGGGAGCATGTGTGTGTGTGTGTGTGTACACGGGGCAGATTAAAGGATTTATTACAATGCGTCTGGCATCTGCTGCTGGGCAATTGGATACATGTAGGCAAGCGCAGGGGCAGGCCCAAAAGTCAAAATAACAGATGTACACCCTCCCTGCACACTTAGATCACAGATAAGATCATGAAAGGAGCCACAGGCAGCCCCACATGCACATACACACACCTACACACGCACATTGAATAGGTATCGGTGACCTAAGGAGTGCAGAGGTGCAAAAAGCATGTGGCAGGTGGGTGGAAGATCGCTTCAAAGGAGAAGTGAACAAAAAGGTGGCAGTCATTATAAACTGCCAGTAAGTGAAACCAAAGAAAGTAATGCCTAAAATGTTAAAGCACCAAAGGCAAAGTATCCTGTTATTGTCTTGACAGAAAAAAAAAAAGAAACGTGCAGCACTTCAACACTCTCCATATGTTGTCAGCAAATCGGAATCATGAACCAAAAACGCCTCTAAAAGCTTTCAAATCGATGTTAATCAAAGTTTTCTGCTGTTAATGGGTTGTAGTGTAGTGCATCCATTAGTTCCCCTCTGTGCATATGAGTGTCAGCTGGTTGGGTTCTCATGAAAATGGCTGCAGATACATTCTGGAGTCTGTGACAGGACAGGCAAAAATCCAGCAAAAACATCCAGCAAAAACATACACAGCGGATCCCAGACGTGTACACAAACCGGTATAAGATAAAAAAAAAAAAAAAACCAAGACCAGGATAAATAATTTCTAACGTTCATATTTAATGTGACATATATCCAACAAATAATATAAAAAGTAAAATAAACAGGGTAAGATAACTTTGTTCCTTTAAACTAAAAGTTTGTTGAAATATAAAACGTTTGCCATCAAGTCTTCTTGATTTCAAACTTGCTACTATCAGTAAAATTTGATGGAGCTGAAATAAACTTCATCTGTCTCAGAAAGAGTTTCAAAACCCTAAATCATTAGCGTTATGAATGATTACGCTTTCTTTAGCTGGAGTCGTTTTTTTTTGCAGAGAGACTACAAACACCATACCCACTGATAAACATGGTGGTGGCAGCATGATGCTGGATGAGGGATACTTCTTCAAAAGGACTTTGTTTTTAGTGAACTGCTGGGTCAAAACACCAGTGAGTTTTGACTCCAAACCTTCTTATGTTTGTTGAAAGCTATTTTTTTCAGCACCGCTGTTGGTCTGATCATACATCCAAATCAGCATCGAGACTTGTTGACATCACCATACATTCAAATCAGCTACAGGATGACATCATCAGAGGAAAAGTGATGTTTTGGAAAAGCCATGGCCAGAGTAGTGTACTGAATCTATAATACTGGGTCACTTCAAAGCGTCTGTGCACAAAGAAATGTCCTCGCAATTTGACAATTTGAGGACTTTTGCAAGGTAAAATGAACCGACATTATCAAGGTTAAGATGTGGCATGCTTATAAACCGATGATAAAGACACTGAATACACATGTAAAAACAACATTATTACACAATTTCTTCCACGATTGTCAGTTGAATTGTACCAGATATATTCACATTAAACATAAAAACAGCTTAATAACGAAAACCTATTTTAACAGGTTTTAAAAAGTCGTATGTCCTACGTATCCACAGGATTTCTTCACCAAAATTTTTAAATGTTGAAAAGTCTTTGTTATTTATATAGTAAAAAAAAAGTTAACTATCAGAATTTAAAATTATAAATAACTATTATGAAGCAGATAAAAAATAAAAAAAAAGTCATTTTGTTTCCTCTCACAAAAATTGCTGCTTACCTTGAAGTTGTGAATCTTTTCATAGGAGCTCAGCTTCTCAGGCGTGTCTTTCAAGGCACTCCGTCGCACCACAGGTGAGGAGATCTGTGGACAGGAGGCCAGCAGTTTAATAGGCTTCCACAGCAGATTTCCCTTGCACCCAATCTTGACTCCCAGAGCCAACGCCAGCAGCTCTTGACGCCTCCTCTCCTGTCTTTTAGCCATGCGAGCAATCAGCTCCCCTTCTAAGCCCCCTCTGCTTGCTTCAGCCTCCATGCTTGACTGCACTGGGTCCAGGAGACTGTCCAAGTCTTCTTAGGGGAGCTCTGGAAGAGGGGGTGGGTGTGTGTGTGTGTGAGTGCTGTGCAGCAGATGCTGCTGGCGACAGCCCAGCACACGGATACAAAGTACACCCCACTCTGCTCTGAACAGGAAGAGCTACTGATGACGGTTAGCACCGGAGCTGACTCTGCATCTGGTCTGAGCCCAGTGGCAGCGGAGAGCAAGACGAGCAGGAGGAACAGGATTGGAAGTGGGCGGCCTAAGGGCAGGAGCGTGCCTCAGACAATGGCTCGCATTCACACGCCCAGAAAGGGGAGAGAGAAAGGAGAGGGAACAGCGTCCGCCGGGTTTGGATAAGAGATGTCGAGAGTGAGGTGCTGTCGGGATCGCTTCGCACAGCTCAACAGTTCTCTAAAGAAGGATCAACAGTTCAGACCCAACCTCCGCCCCTCACCCCCCCGCTTTTTAGGACAGAGCTCTTTCCCCATTAGAGGACTGGCTTCCGGCCACACGCCACCTCACTTCGCTGGAGTTAGGACTCCATCCGCATGGGGTTCTCAGTCAGCACGGGGTCGCTTCTAAATGGGTCACTTTGGTTGCTCGAAGACAGACACCAGTTTTTTCAAAGCCGGGTCCTTGTAACAAAAACAGATCTTGACCTCCAGCTATGTCCGTCTCCTGGTGGAATTCCCCACGCTGCCGTCCAGACAGGATCTCACAGACTGACTGCAGATTGCTCCTGCCTGTCATGGTCTGCAGCCTGACACAGTCTACACTTCCATACAATTAACTCAGATTGGAAAAGGGATTACAGCCATAATCCTTGCACAAGGAATAATCCAGTAGTACCCAAATCTGAGGAAAAGCCCAATTGGACGATTATTTGCACGTCTCCAGGCATGTAGTTTTTTTTTTCTCTCCAGTGCGGGGGGAGGGGGTTGCTGCTGTTGTCTATGTAAATTCGAAACACACACAGAAAGCACCACAAATACACGTCCTCTAAGGGAGGTTTTCCCTAATTAAAATAAAAATGCACAAAGGAATTTTTTTGGTGGAAGCTTTTTAGTGAACACAGGATAAGTAAGAATTACTAGGTTGCAATAACAACACTCCTCATTGTGTGTGCTGATACTGAGTGAAGATGACTCAAGTGTCAGCGAGGTATTTAAGCTGAGCACTGAGACACAAGAAGCTATTTAAAAGGAAACCGTAATTTCTGACTTGTCAAGACATGTAGGCAGAAAGAGAGAGAGAGAGAGAGGCAGAGAGAGATAGATTAATGAAAAAGTGAAGAATACACAGCAAAGTGGCTGTCTTATCCGTTTGAGCTTTCAAATTCTGTCACACTTGGATTTGAGAAAGTTGGCAGTCATTTGGAAATGTCACAGTTGAGATATGAATCTACATTCTGTGGAAAAACCCATGGAGACATTTGGTTTCGAGATGCTTGCCATGCAAATCGCTAACGTAGGATGTGAACACAGTTTAATATGTCAGCTATGTAATTGCCTTCATCTATGGAAAGGTCTCGTAATAAAATGGTGACTAGAAGCTCGGTTTGATCCATCTGAAGTTTAGAGGGATTTTAATGCAAAACATTTGAAAACAACCATAATGAAATAGAAACTGATGGATTAAGCACAGAGACTAATTGATCATGTTTTTAATTTCACAATTTTGTCTTAAATTACCAAAAGATGCATTAGTCAGTCCAGTATTAATAATAACCATCACCCAATCTCCCAACTGTCTTCTTAGTCCAAAATATTTGAATCACTTTCAGTTAAAAAAAACACAATTATTTTTACTCCATTTTTTACCCAAATACCATCTGGCTTTCAACCCACCCACCTAGTTTTAAAAAACAGAGTTTAAACTTTAAAAATACTTTGCTGCACTCTTTACATACGTTACTTTAAGCATTTTCCACTATTGTCCACTTGCTTCACCTACACTAGTAAAGATTCTGTAATACAGTTCACAAATTACAGGAAATACCAGATCGTTTTTCTAAGTATTTGGACACCTGGATCGATGAAAAAGTATCCATTAAAACCCATAGATAGTGTTTACATGACATGAAGGCAAAACAGTGGGTGTCTCAGAAACGCACATCAAACGCGGTTTCTAAGTGTAATGTATTTTTGATAATGTGAAAATCAAAATATTATTGTGAACCTCGACAATTCTGGTTCACTCCCCATTACAAAGTACAGATGCTTCAAGGTTCCACAATCATAAGTTTAAACAATAATATTGAAATATTAAAGATAAACTGTCAGCACAAAAAAGAAAATTGCAATTTCTGACGAACTGAGATGAAGCTGGTTTGGTGCAAAATAATGAAACATTACAGTGAATGTGCCTTTACTATAAAGCAAAGTAGCAGAATTGTGCCTCATGCTTACTGTACAGTACAGGCGCAGCAGCATCATGTTGTGAGGGTGTTTTGGCTGCAGTGGGGGACTTTTTAAAACCGATGAAACTGTGATCAAAGACGATTCAGTGGAAACCTGAAGCAACATGTCAAGACACGAGACAGAAAGTTAAAAATGGGGCACAAATGGGTCTTCAAAATGGGCAATGACACTGAAATACTTATAATTGGTAAAAAAAATAAAAGGGTCTGAAGGACAACAGAGTCTGAGTTTTTTAGTAGCCTTCTCAAAGCCGTGATCTCCATCCCATGGAAAATTTGTAGGCAGAGGTGAAAAGGTGTGTTCAAGCACGGCTTAGTGAAACCAGTTCTGTAGAGATGAATAAAATTCCAGCAAATTACTGTGAGAAGCTTGTTGAAGGATTTAAATCTCGGGTCTTATGTTTCTTTATGAAGAAAGTATTCTTAGTAATGTGCTTAAAGTTATTCTAGAAAACAAACCCACATATTTATGAAAACAAAAACTAAATACCTGTTCTTAATCATGAGATACTTTACGGGTTCTTAAAAAAACATGACGTCATTGTCATGATATTTAGCTGCCATACTTGTTTTTTTTTTGTGATCTGTATTAACAACGTGTTTAAAATAAAAACCACGAAAGCACTGAAAACGAAGACGTTTCCTCAGCGGGCTTTCTGAGGATTAAACAAAAGTAAACGAATGAAAGACTTTTGCGCACCAGTTAGCTCTTTTTGTTTGACGGGCAGACGCAAACTGACCCGCAGCCACAAGAGCGACGGGACAGGTGAGGAAATTCGTCTCTGTAGTTGACATTCTTAGACATGCCACACCAGGCAATTCCTCTCCAAAGTTATGCCTGTGGAGGCAGATGAGGAATTGGCAGCTCTGAGATATTTCAGCCTTGAGAAGAGGGAGGAAGGGTGCGGGGAGGGAGACGAGGCCTGGTCCCCCTTTTGTCCGCAGGCAGATGGCTACTTGTCTCTTAAAGAAGGGCTTGGACAAAAAAGGACACAAAAGGTGGTCCGCACAACAACCTCGGCTTTCTTTCCAGTGGCAGCGCTCTTTTATTCCAGCGAGGCTTTGTGAGAGCACAGCTGAGTAGACCCAGTGGAGAGCAGCACAGTCAGACAGCAGTACAAAAAAAAAAAAGGCCTTAACAGCAACAAAATGACAAAAATAAAGGGCTATACTGTGAGAATTGTGGTAAAGAGAAAATTGGATGAAATTGACACTTTTGTCCATGTTGGGAACATTGGAAACTGATCTGTTTTTCTGACGTCTCAGGCTGAAATAAATAACCACTCATAAAAGCCTGGAAGAGTACGTTTCACTGTGGAAATTGAGGAGTATTTTTAACATTTTACAACTTAAACATCGGGCGAGAACAGGTAATTACCCCAAACTAACAAGATTATTTCTTCAATGGCATTCAAGGTTCAGCCTTTCGAGAGCCACACCAGCGTGGCAAGCATCCTGACCACTGAAGGGCAAGAAACTCAAGAGGTCGATCTAGTCAAAAACGCACCTTTCAACCTCCTGCCAGCCTTTTAATTACACGAGCGTTTACAGTCGCAGCATTATACAGACGTCAACTTGACCCTAAGCAAACAGATTTTGACTTTACAGTGAAACTACTATGTCTGTAGGGCCTCAGGGCGTGTCTTAGTAAATGGTAAACACCAAGTTCAAAAAGCCACCACAGATGCAGGCAGTAAGCCCCGGGTTTCTCCCGTCTTTGAGAAGACAGAGAACAGATTTTCTGTTTGCGAGTCACAAGCAGACCGATAAAGTCCAACGTCAACACAGCTGTCACTGAATTTGAATCCTAAAGTGTAAAAGCCGGCATGAGGAAGATACTGTCGGTTTTACAGACGGCGTGACAACGAACAATTTGACATTTAGAAAGACCCACGTTTATTTGCAGCGTGGGAGATTATTGGAGAACAGAATCTATAAAGCTAACAAATATATTAAGTAAAGCATACATTTTGCCTTAAAAAAAAAAGCACCGGAGGTTGGAACATGTTAGAGCAGTGGTTTTAGCTACCAGCTCGCTAGATTAATGCTTTTATTTTACTTGAGGTAGGAATCACTGAGATCCTGGGAATAATGACACACCCAGCTTAAAAGGTTGTGACACATTTTGCAAAGTGAGATTCTGTGACGTTATAATCAGTAATAGCTGTGTAGCCTAAATTAGACGGATGTCATTGTGCATTGAGACTGTATCCTCAGAGCGTTGAAAGCCAAACAATCAAGATTTGTTAAAATGTTGAGTATGTGGAGGATTAAAAAAAATTGATAAAAGGAAAAAAGAAAAGAATCTACAACAGGTAGGCAGATCTCAGATGCAAACCAGTGGGTGGGTGACTAAGTGGTGCAGTGAAGCTGTTAAGAATGGACTTACAGGTTGAAACTGAATGATGCATAAACACATATCCAGACACTGAAGGCAGGACAATCTGCAAACCAGAAGAAGTCAACAGCCCCAACAAAAATAATTAAACATCATCAACCGAAAGGTGACAAAGAAACTCCAACAAAAAAGGAACATGTAAGCAGGAAGGTTAGTAGCGCACAGTCCTCAAGGAAACAGAAATTTCAAAATGAAAAAGGAACTGAAGTTTATAGCAAAAAAAAACAAAAAAAACAGAGTTAAACCAGAATGTAAAAGTTTAAAAAGAAACCAAAAACATCCCAAAAATAATTACAAGTGTAATTTATTTTTTTTTTAAAAAGGCAACGTATAGTGCAATGTGACTTGTATACGTTTGTTTTTCCCTTCATAACATTTTATTTAGTTTTTTTTAAACAAGACTTATATTCCAGTTTGGCTTATTGTCCAGAAAATACAGTCATTTCTGGAGATTACTGAAACAGATCAGTTGATGTTTTATGACCCACTTTTAAAGCCATTTGGTTTTAAAAGTTATACAGTTTTTCTAAAAGCATCCTTATGCATATAAATTCAAACTTCAATAAATGAATTACAGACTGGCCGATTGTTTTTAAGATTAAAAAAAAAAAGATTTAGTTTTCCGAGAACAAATCAGAATTATTAATGTCCAGTTTTACTAATAATGTTCTCATCAGTTCTGTTTTATTTNTCAACTGCACATACCATCGCTAACCTCTAAATGTGAACAAGCATAATTTTGACAAACAGCATGCAATGCAAAAGCAAGATGTATGTAAATAAAATGTGTGTATACAAGTTAAGCTTACAGCGGGAAATGTCTTTCAGGCAAATTGTGGTGTTGCAGTGATTACAGATGTAACCGTTTTAATACACGAGCTAACCTTTTGAGGTGAGCCATCAGGTAACGTAAGGTTTCGTAGTGCGCCGGGGGAAGCTGCAGCAATCCTTCATGTATCGCCTCCAGTCTGGATTCGGCATTTGGAAGTTCTGCAGGAGCCAAACGATAAGTATATCAAAGCGCCGTCAGGCAGCACCGGCACAGCAACGGCATGGAAATACCACGGAGAGGATCTCTTACTTGCAGCTTGAATAAATTTGGAGTACAAGTCAAATGTAATGACTGGAATGGGAAGGTCTCTCAAGTAGAGCTTCAAAGCACCAGCAATTATGTTGATGTCTGCATAGGCACTGCCACTGATATCCGCCTTCTCACCATCTGTTGTCAAGAAGCAAACAGTGCATGCAGGGGGTTCAAAGGCTGAATTTGGGACAAACGAAAACTGAATGTTCTTGTTTAAACCGCACAATACCAGAAAGCGTTACTTTGTGCAGAACTGCCGCTGAACACGCCTCTTATTTTAAAGTGAAAACCCCGAGACATAAAATATTACAGAGTTCCCGAGGCAAAGACATTCACGAGCAACAAACCTCGGTCAAAAGCGAGTCGAACGTCCTCAATGTGCTCCGAGAAACCAGACACTCTGTACAGACCCTCAGATTTCATACCTGCAAGAGACGATTTATAGATGGATCTCAGTGTCAGAAAATATCGTTGCAACACAAGGATCATTGGGGTTTATTTTTATTTCAAGTAAGTACATTTAAATTTTTTTAGTGCTTTTTGGAGAAAAAAAATAATCGACAAAATAACAGAGTAGACAGAAAGATAAAATATGTACAATTTGGATTTCTAACAAAATGGGAGACTAAACAGACCCTTGTTTTCAAGTTCACTTCTTGGAAAAACATGAATGAAAGAGATCCCTAGCATAGAGTGAAGGTGATTACAACTGCAAAAACGTTAATACCTTTAGTTTTTAGCACTTATTCAGTTAATCTTATAAACCTGGTGGTGACGTAAGGCCAAAGATGATCAGAAATGTCTGAAGCATCCCACTGCAAAACCTCCTACTATATTCTTTATTGTACATGGATCCACTGCAAAAAAGTGCTTACAGCTGTGCCATAGCAGCACCTGGACAATTCATCTTTAATGACAGCAGCCATAGCAGATATGACTTAATCTCAAAATACGGTGTGAGGAAAGCACAAAAAAGGGAATATTTACATCCAAGAATAAAACTTCATCCTTAGAAATGACCAAAATTATTTTAAATTAGATGTGCAACATGATTACTTCTCAATGTTACATGAGAAGCAAACATATTCTGAGATGTACCAAATTTATTTACAGTCAGCATTTATTGTTGGCAGTTTAATATCATCTCAATGATATGAGAAAATTTTAAAAAAGGCTCAAAGAACAAACTGAGTAAAAAAAAAAAAGGTAGTCTGAAGTTTGATTTGACAAGTACTTTTGGAAAAAAGAAGAAAATATGTGCCAAGAGCTGAAACAGAAACATCTGGTCAACATTTTAATATCTTAGAGTCACTTCTAGAGACTCCGGAGAGCCTCTAGATTTTAGAAGTTCAGCTATTAAAGGACAGTTAAGAAAGAGATGTACACATGCTAAAAGCAGCTTAATGTAAAGTAAATTTTTACAAAGAGGATAAATAACAGCATTTTTAAATGGTGGTCAAATAAGTTCTGGATCACGGCTCATAGGGTTTTTAAGAGTTGTCTTGGCACATACCTCTGAGTTCGATCTCTCGAATGCACATATCCACCACCATGGGTCTTGTGGTGTTGTGAGCTTTGACAAGGGTGGTGAGATCACAGCTGTACACTTTCTTAATCCTGCGCAGGTCCGGCTGGCAGTCACTGGGAACCAGTTTGGAGCACTGTTTGTGTACATTCAGGCCACAATCTAGCAGAGGAGAGAAAAAAAAAACGAGAGAAACGCAAAGAGAAGGAGGGAGAGAGAGAGAGACAGAGATAAGCCTCTAGCAGATAGCACAATCTTTGCACTGAGCTTAAAGACAGCAGTTTGAAAAGCTTTCCCAGAGCCAGTGATAAACTGCGCTGTCAGACATCGCAGCTGCAGCTAAGCTGTCCCAGTATGCTGCGCCAAAGGTAGATAATAGCGGATATAACAGCATGGCGGGGGTGTTCTTGTTGTAGTTTTAGTCACATTGAGCCTTTTAGACAGCTGAGAGCGAGAGAGCCACGGCTGCTCGAGTTACAGAAGGTAAAAGATGGGTGTTCGCCTAAAATCGCTCGTCACAAGAAGTCTCAGATGGGTCCCTGCTGGATTTCTAACCGCAGAAAGACCGAGGGAGGAGAAAAGAAGCAAAAAATAAAGGCTGGTCAGAGTGTGAGAGAGAAGAAAGAAGTTTCTCCAGTTTCCCACCACACATGAGGTGTCTGATGATGCTCGTGTTTGCTTCAGGCTTATCAGCGTGGAAAGTATTGCAACAACAAACGATCTGTTGGGTGGAGGGCAACCAAGGCCACCGATGTAGGTTAAAAATAGTGTCCTAGCAATGAAGAAATCCCATGACCTCTGACAATCCATTATCTCCAATATAAAACAATCACTTGGTTCTGCCACTATATTTAAAATAAGATGAGAAACCTGCATTTTTTTTATTTTTTTTTTTTTGCTAGTTGAGAAATTGAAAGCCTTAGTAGCTTTTTAAACCTTTAACAGATGCGTCAAAAACAGTTTCCTCGTTATCTTCATGGAAATCACAGGGCAACAATGTAGCAAAAGTGACCTAGTACACATATATTCTGTGATTTCTGTGTATCAGTGGCATCAGAACACACTATGCTTTATGAAGAGATACAAGTTTGAGGCTGAATATCATGATAAGGCATTTTCTTTTTTTTTCTTTTTTTTTTTTAGTTTTCAAGCTTCCTGACAAATCATACATACAGTTCAGTTTGTGGAAAATATCACAATTTAATATGGTAGAAAGAACATAAACATTATAAATTCAGAATTTCAACAGAGAAATCAAAAACAAGTTATGCATCATTAAAAAAAAAAAGATGCTGAAATGGAAAAGTTGCACAGGAGTAGCTATGCTGTGTAAAAAACAAAATATTATCGTAAAAAGTATTAAATCTGGTTCACAGTCACCATTTCTGTCCTTGCACATGTCAGTTTTCTTTGTTGATTTAGATGAACACTTTAAATCCCACTAAATGTTCACTGAATCTCTTTTTGTTGCTTTTTACCGTGTTGTTTAAATGCTACTAATACTGGTTCTTTCAAGACTGAGTTACTCAGTGATCTTTATTATAATGGGCAACAATGTCTAACAATAATTTGCTTTCTTTTTCTAGTGAGTAAGTTAAAGAGAGGGCTAGAGTCAGAGAAATAATGACCAAGTCTAAATAAGAGCAAATATCACGAGTAGCAGAACTAATAAGAGCAACTCTCTTCAGTGCTGAAGTCGCTGCTGAAGGAAAATGCTCAAAGTTACTAATCTTTATCAGTGATGTGTTTAAAATAAAGTCAGATAAAGCATAGAAATGTAAGAAGTGCTCAAAATGAAAACGACTTTTTAAACTCATCTAACAAACAATCAGGCTGAAACAGGGAGGAAGACAAAACAGAAAATGAGTGCAATATGGAGTACAGAGTTGATCTGTTTTGTTCTTTTGACTTCCTGTATGTCCAACAGGCAGAATGTGGAAATCTTAGCAATAATATCAAAACGTTAATGTAAGGCTCTATAATGTCTACAGAAGACGCGCTGAGGTTGTTGTTTTATCTAAAGACAGTTTGTAAATGTGAACTAATAATTTTGTCTCAGTAAAACTGTTTTACCAGTTTCTTCTCTACTGAGCAGTAAGTAAGTAAAGACCACTTATCTCTGGACAGCTAGAAAAAAAAAAAAATAAATGTTCAATGATATTCCCATTATAGTCCTAAAAGAGAATGTTGAATTGCCCCAAAAGAATCAGTTTTGTTCAGACAGGTGCATCAGGAATCAGCACTTTTATGTCTCACTTGAAAGTGCTGATTACATAAAAGAAACAATGCAAAAAAGGCTACGAAAAGCTATTAAAAATTATAAATGACACATCCAAGAGAGGCCAGTGTTACCTACAGATAAAGCAATCAGTAATCCCACATTCACGTGTCTCAACGTTACGCAGCTTGAATGCTGCAGAATATATTTACCTGAGCAACGGACACCCTGGGCAATGAGGCCCCACATGAAGTTGGCACAGTACTCGCACCAGTGTGGCCCACGGAAGGTGTGTACCTGTGGTCAGAAATTTCATTATGTTACTCAGTGACCAGTTTAAACTGGGGGCCTTCCTCTCTGACATGGTAGACTGTCAACCCAAAACCACACCGGATGGAACCCCTCACTGACTGGGAGCATGTGTGTGTGTGTGTGTGTACACGGGGCAGATTAAAGGATTTATTACAATGCGTCTGGCATCTGCTGCTGGGCAATTGGATACATGTAGGCAAGCGCAGGGGCAGGCCCAAAAGTCAAAATAACAGATGTACACCCTCCCTGCACACTTAGATCACAGATAAGATCATGAAAGGAGCCACAGGCAGCCCCACATGCACATACACACACCTACACACGCACATTGAATAGGTATCGGTGACCTAAGGAGTGCAGAGGTGCAAAAAGCATGTGGCAGGTGGGTGGAAGATCGCTTCAAAGGAGAAGTGAACAAAAAGGTGGCAGTCATTATAAACTGCCAGTAAGTGAAACCAAAGAAAGTAATGCCTAAAATGTTAAAGCACCAAAGGCAAAGTATCCTGTTATTGTCTTGACAGAAAAAAAAAAAGAAACGTGCAGCACTTCAACACTCTCCATATGTTGTCAGCAAATCGGAATCATGAACCAAAAACGCCTCTAAAAGCTTTCAAATCGATGTTAATCAAAGTTTTCTGCTGTTAATGGGTTGTAGTGTAGTGCATCCATTAGTTCCCCTCTGTGCATATGAGTGTCAGCTGGTTGGGTTCTCATGAAAATGGCTGCAGATACATTCTGGAGTCTGTGACAGGACAGGCAAAAATCCAGCAAAAACATCCAGCAAAAACATACACAGCGGATCCCAGACGTGTACACAAACCGGTATAAGATAAAAAAAAAAAAAAAACCAAGACCAGGATAAATAATTTCTAACGTTCATATTTAATGTGACATATATCCAACAAATAATATAAAAAGTAAAATAAACAGGGTAAGATAACTTTGTTCCTTTAAACTAAAAGTTTGTTGAAATATAAAACGTTTGCCATCAAGTCTTCTTGATTTCAAACTTGCTACTATCAGTAAAATTTGATGGAGCTGAAATAAACTTCATCTGTCTCAGAAAGAGTTTCAAAACCCTAAATCATTAGCGTTATGAATGATTACGCTTTCTTTAGCTGGAGTCGTTTTTTTTTGCAGAGAGACTACAAACACCATACCCACTGATAAACATGGTGGTGGCAGCATGATGCTGGATGAGGGATACTTCTTCAAAAGGACTTTGTTTTTAGTGAACTGCTGGGTCAAAACACCAGTGAGTTTTGACTCCAAACCTTCTTATGTTTGTTGAAAGCTATTTTTTTCAGCACCGCTGTTGGTCTGATCATACATCCAAATCAGCATCGAGACTTGTTGACATCACCATACATTCAAATCAGCTACAGGATGACATCATCAGAGGAAAAGTGATGTTTTGGAAAAGCCATGGCCAGAGTAGTGTACTGAATCTATAATACTGGGTCACTTCAAAGCGTCTGTGCACAAAGAAATGTCCTCGCAATTTGACAATTTGAGGACTTTTGCAAGGTAAAATGAACCGACATTATCAAGGTTAAGATGTGGCATGCTTATAAACCGATGATAAAGACACTGAATACACATGTAAAAACAACATTATTACACAATTTCTTCCACGATTGTCAGTTGAATTGTACCAGATATATTCACATTAAACATAAAAACAGCTTAATAACGAAAACCTATTTTAACAGGTTTTAAAAAGTCGTATGTCCTACGTATCCACAGGATTTCTTCACCAAAATTTTTAAATGTTGAAAAGTCTTTGTTATTTATATAGTAAAAAAAAAGTTAACTATCAGAATTTAAAATTATAAATAACTATTATGAAGCAGATAAAAAATAAAAAAAAAGTCATTTTGTTTCCTCTCACAAAAATTGCTGCTTACCTTGAAGTTGTGAATCTTTTCATAGGAGCTCAGCTTCTCAGGCGTGTCTTTCAAGGCACTCCGTCGCACCACAGGTGAGGAGATCTGTGGACAGGAGGCCAGCAGTTTAATAGGCTTCCACAGCAGATTTCCCTTGCACCCAATCTTGACTCCCAGAGCCAACGCCAGCAGCTCTTGACGCCTCCTCTCCTGTCTTTTAGCCATGCGAGCAATCAGCTCCCCTTCTAAGCCCCCTCTGCTTGCTTCAGCCTCCATGCTTGACTGCACTGGGTCCAGGAGACTGTCCAAGTCTTCTTAGGGGAGCTCTGGAAGAGGGGGTGGGTGTGTGTGTGTGTGAGTGCTGTGCAGCAGATGCTGCTGGCGACAGCCCAGCACACGGATACAAAGTACACCCCACTCTGCTCTGAACAGGAAGAGCTACTGATGACGGTTAGCACCGGAGCTGACTCTGCATCTGGTCTGAGCCCAGTGGCAGCGGAGAGCAAGACGAGCAGGAGGAACAGGATTGGAAGTGGGCGGCCTAAGGGCAGGAGCGTGCCTCAGACAATGGCTCGCATTCACACGCCCAGAAAGGGGAGAGAGAAAGGAGAGGGAACAGCGTCCGCCGGGTTTGGATAAGAGATGTCGAGAGTGAGGTGCTGTCGGGATCGCTTCGCACAGCTCAACAGTTCTCTAAAGAAGGATCAACAGTTCAGACCCAACCTCCGCCCCTCACCCCCCCGCTTTTTAGGACAGAGCTCTTTCCCCATTAGAGGACTGGCTTCCGGCCACACGCCACCTCACTTCGCTGGAGTTAGGACTCCATCCGCATGGGGTTCTCAGTCAGCACGGGGTCGCTTCTAAATGGGTCACTTTGGTTGCTCGAAGACAGACACCAGTTTTTTCAAAGCCGGGTCCTTGTAACAAAAACAGATCTTGACCTCCAGCTATGTCCGTCTCCTGGTGGAATTCCCCACGCTGCCGTCCAGACAGGATCTCACAGACTGACTGCAGATTGCTCCTGCCTGTCATGGTCTGCAGCCTGACACAGTCTACACTTCCATACAATTAACTCAGATTGGAAAAGGGATTACAGCCATAATCCTTGCACAAGGAATAATCCAGTAGTACCCAAATCTGAGGAAAAGCCCAATTGGACGATTATTTGCACGTCTCCAGGCATGTAGTTTTTTTTTTCTCTCCAGTGCGGGGGGAGGGGGTTGCTGCTGTTGTCTATGTAAATTCGAAACACACACAGAAAGCACCACAAATACACGTCCTCTAAGGGAGGTTTTCCCTAATTAAAATAAAAATGCACAAAGGAATTTTTTTGGTGGAAGCTTTTTAGTGAACACAGGATAAGTAAGAATTACTAGGTTGCAATAACAACACTCCTCATTGTGTGTGCTGATACTGAGTGAAGATGACTCAAGTGTCAGCGAGGTATTTAAGCTGAGCACTGAGACACAAGAAGCTATTTAAAAGGAAACCGTAATTTCTGACTTGTCAAGACATGTAGGCAGAAAGAGAGAGAGAGAGAGAGGCAGAGAGAGATAGATTAATGAAAAAGTGAAGAATACACAGCAAAGTGGCTGTCTTATCCGTTTGAGCTTTCAACTTCTGTCACACTTGGATTTGAGAAAGTTGGCAGTCATTTGGAAATGTCACAGTTGAGATATGAATCTACATTCTGTGGAAAAACCCATGGAGACATTTGGTTTCGAGATGCTTGCCATGCAAATCGCTAACGTAGGATGTGAACACAGTTTAATATGTCAGCTATGTAATTGCCTTCATCTATGGAAAGGTCTCGTAATAAAATGGTGACTAGAAGCTCGGTTTGATCCATCTGAAGTTTAGAGGGATTTTAATGCAAAACATTTGAAAACAACCATAATGAAATAGAAACTGATGGATTAAGCACAGAGACTAATTGATCATGTTTTTAATTTCACAATTTTGTCTTAAATTACCAAAAGATGCATTAGTCAGTCCAGTATTAATAATAACCATCACCCAATCTCCCAACTGTCTTCTTAGTCCAAAATATTTGAATCACTTTCAGTTAAAAAAAACACAATTATTTTTACTCCATTTTTTACCCAAATACCATCTGGCTTTCAACCCACCCACCTAGTTTTAAAAAACAGAGTTTAAACTTTAAAAATACTTTGCTGCACTCTTTACATACGTTACTTTAAGCATTTTCCACTATTGTCCACTTGCTTCACCTACACTAGTAAAGATTCTGTAATACAGTTCACAAATTACAGGAAATACCAGATCGTTTTTCTAAGTATTTGGACACCTGGATCGATGAAAAAGTATCCATTAAAACCCATAGATAGTGTTTACATGACATGAAGGCAAAACAGTGGGTGTCTCAGAAACGCACATCAAACGCGGTTTCTAAGTGTAATGTATTTTTGATAATGTGAAAATCAAAATATTATTGTGAACCTCGACAATTCTGGTTCACTCCCCATTACAAAGTACAGATGCTTCAAGGTTCCACAATCATAAGTTTAAACAATAATATTGAAATATTAAAGATAAACTGTCAGCACAAAAAAGAAAATTGCAATTTCTGACGAACTGAGATGAAGCTGGTTTGGTGCAAAATAATGAAACATTACAGTGAATGTGCCTTTACTATAAAGCAAAGTAGCAGAATTGTGCCTCATGCTTACTGTACAGTACAGGCGCAGCAGCATCATGTTGTGAGGGTGTTTTGGCTGCAGTGGGGGACTTTTTAAAACCGATGAAACTGTGATCAAAGACGATTCAGTGGAAACCTGAAGCAACATGTCAAGACACGAGACAGAAAGTTAAAAATGGGGCACAAATGGGTCTTCAAAATGGGCAATGACACTGAAATACTTATAATTGGTAAAAAAAATAAAAGGGTCTGAAGGACAACAGAGTCTGAGTTTTTTAGTAGCCTTCTCAAAGCCGTGATCTCCATCCCATGGAAAATTTGTAGGCAGAGGTGAAAAGGTGTGTTCAAGCACGGCTTAGTGAAACCAGTTCTGTAGAGATGAATAAAATTCCAGCAAATTACTGTGAGAAGCTTGTTGAAGGATTTAAATCTCGGGTCTTATGTTTCTTTATGAAGAAAGTATTCTTAGTAATGTGCTTAAAGTTATTCTAGAAAACAAACCCACATATTTATGAAAACAAAAACTAAATACCTGTTCTTAATCATGAGATACTTTACGGGTTCTTAAAAAAACATGACGTCATTGTCATGATATTTAGCTGCCATACTTGTTTTTTTTTTGTGATCTGTATTAACAACGTGTTTAAAATAAAAACCACGAAAGCACTGAAAACGAAGACGTTTCCTCAGCGGGCTTTCTGAGGATTAAACAAAAGTAAACGAATGAAAGACTTTTGCGCACCAGTTAGCTCTTTTTGTTTGACGGGCAGACGCAAACTGACCCGCAGCCACAAGAGCGACGGGACAGGTGAGGAAATTCGTCTCTGTAGTTGACATTCTTAGACATGCCACACCAGGCAATTCCTCTCCAAAGTTATGCCTGTGGAGGCAGATGAGGAATTGGCAGCTCTGAGATATTTCAGCCTTGAGAAGAGGGAGGAAGGGTGCGGGGAGGGAGACGAGGCCTGGTCCCCCTTTTGTCCGCAGGCAGATGGCTACTTGTCTCTTAAAGAAGGGCTTGGACAAAAAAGGACACAAAAGGTGGTCCGCACAACAACCTCGGCTTTCTTTCCAGTGGCAGCGCTCTTTTATTCCAGCGAGGCTTTGTGAGAGCACAGCTGAGTAGACCCAGTGGAGAGCAGCACAGTCAGACAGCAGTACAAAAAAAAAAAAGGCCTTAACAGCAACAAAATGACAAAAATAAAGGGCTATACTGTGAGAATTGTGGTAAAGAGAAAATTGGATGAAATTGACACTTTTGTCCATGTTGGGAACATTGGAAACTGATCTGTTTTTCTGACGTCTCAGGCTGAAATAAATAACCACTCATAAAAGCCTGGAAGAGTACGTTTAACTGTGGAAATTGAGGAGTATTTTTAACATTTTACAACTTAAACATCGGGCGAGAACAGGTAATTACCCCAAACTAACAAGATTATTTCTTCAATGGCATTCAAGGTTCAGCCTTTCGAGAGCCACACCAGCGTGGCAAGCATCCTGACCACTGAAGGGCAAGAAACTCAAGAGGTCGATCTAGTCAAAAACGCACCTTTCAACCTCCTGCCAGCCTTTTAATTACACGAGCGTTTACAGTCGCAGCATTATACAGACGTCAACTTGACCCTAAGCAAACAGATTTTGACTTTACAGTGAAACTACTATGTCTGTAGGGCCTCAGGGCGTGTCTTAGTAAATGGTAAACACCAAGTTCAAAAAGCCACCACAGATGCAGGCAGTAAGCCCCGGGTTTCTCCCGTCTTTGAGAAGACAGAGAACAGATTTTCTGTTTGCGAGTCACAAGCAGACCGATAAAGTCCAACGTCAACACAGCTGTCACTGAATTTGAATCCTAAAGTGTAAAAGCCGGCATGAGGAAGATACTGTCGGTTTTACAGACGGCGTGACAACAAACAATTTGACATTTAGAAAGACCCACGTTTATTTGCAGCGTGGGAGATTATTGGAGAACAGAATCTATAAAGCTAACAAATATATTAAGTAAAGCATACATTTTGCCTTAAAAAAAAAAGCACCGGAGGTTGGAACATGTTAGAGCAGTGGTTTTAGCTACCAGCTCGCTAGATTAATGCTTTTATTTTACTTGAGGTAGGAATCACTGAGATCCTGGGAATAATGACACACCCAGCTTAAAAGGTTATGACACATTTTGCAAAGTGAGATTCTGTGACGTTATAATCAGTAATAGCTGTGTAGCCTATATTAGACGGATGTCATTGTGCATTGAGACTGTATCCTCAGAGCATTGAAAGCCAAACAATCAAGATTTGTTAAAATGTTGAGTATGTGGAGGATTAAAAAAAATTGATAAAAGGAAAAAAGAAAAGAATCTACAACAGGTAGGCAGATCTCAGATGCAAACCAGTGGGTGGGTGACTAAGTGGTGCAGTGAAGCTGTTAAGAATGGACTTACAGGTTGAAACTGAATGATGCATAAACACATATCCAGACACTGAAGGCAGGACAATCTGCAAACCAGAAGAAGTCAACAGCCCCAACAAAAATAATTAAACATCATCAACCGAAAGGTGACAAAGAAACTCCAACAAAAAAGGAACATGTAAGCAGGAAGGTTAGTAGCGCACAGTCCTCAAGGAAACAGAAATTTCAAAATGAAAAAGGAACTGAAGTTTATAGCAAAAAAAAACAAAAAAAACAGAGTTAAACCAGAATGTAAAAGTTTAAAAAGAAACCAAAAACATCCCAAAAATAATTACAAGTGTAATTTATTTTTTTTTTAAAAAGGCAACGTATAGTGCAATGTGACTTGTATACGTTTGTTTTTCCCTTCATAACATTTTATTTAGTTTTTTTTAAACAAGACTTATATTCCAGTTTGGCTTATTGTCCAGAAAATACAGTCATTTCTGGAGATTACTGAAACAGATCAGTTGATGTTTTATGACCCACTTTTAAAGCCATTTGGTTTTAAAAGTTATACAGTTTTTCTAAAAGCATCCTTATGCATATAAATTCAAACTTCAATAAATGAATTACAGACTGGCCGATTGTTTTTAAGATTAAAAAAAAAAAGATTTAGTTTTCCGAGAACAAATCAGAATTATTAATGTCCAGTTTTACTAATAATGTTCTCATCAGTTCTGTTTTATTTTTATAGCTCACTAGAGAAGTCCTCTCAAGGCCTTCTGCAGAGAGATTAAGAAAATATGAGAAACTAAATATAAGCTTAATCCAGTCCAAATCACTCAACAATAAGTAAACCAGTTACGATCTAATTTATTGCAGCGCATCCCAGAAAGATAGTCAAAAAATATCCAATTACAATTCAGTTTAAAATCCGTAGTATTGATAAACCGTCAAAAACTTCTCTTTGAATCAGTCCCTCTCAATAAGAAGAGGCATCCATCAGAACCAGACTCTGTATTAATGCAGCTCCAACTACTGTTGATGAAGGCTGTCGTCTCTAATCGATTGTTGCTGTATAACAAAATTTGAGCTGGACAAAAAAAAAAAAAAGATCCCCAAAGCAATCAGTCAAAACTGAGAGTTACAGCAAAGACAGGGTGCAGGACAAAAAAAGAAAAAAAAAAAAGAAAAAAGAAAAGGCCAAGAAAACACAAGCATCTGTCAGTGATGAGACCAAACCATCAATCTATTAGGACTACAAAGACCAGAAGAGACAGTTTAAGACTGCCACCTAGTGGAGGGACATCTCCTTTCTATGAAAGGAAGAAGCTTTTGTTGTCTCTCGTTGATAAATCATTCACAGTCTCCAATCAGCCAGAGAGCCAAAGGAGAACAATGTGAGATGTGTCTCACTTCAAACCATGGAGTCTGATATAGATGGCAGGGAGAGCAAAGTCCCAGTCCCCTCGGTCATCATTACCTTTCAGTGTGAGCAACGAAGCATGGCAGCAGTGAACACACCCAAAGGCTGTAAGGATAATGTACGTCTCAGTCACAGGGCAGACCGACCCCTCAGAAAAAAAAAAAAAAAAACCTCACCATTCTACTGTAACGGCAGAAGTGTGTTAGCCAGATCAAAATCAGTGTCAAACTATGTCTTGAGAAAAATAAATAAAAAAAAAACATTAATGAAATACATACACTACCCAGCTGAGGTATTCATATTCCTCTAGCCTCTTTATAGCCAAAAATTTTATTGTATTTTACTGGGATTTAAAGTAATAAACCAACACAAGGTTGTGCACAACTGTGAAGTGGAAGAAAAAGCATGAATGATGTTCAAGGTTTTTAGGTTATAAAGATCCGAAAAGTGTGAGATGACATGTCTTCACTCGGGCTGAATGAAAAGCAGCTATCAACATCAATATTCAAGTGTGGCCAATGATCATCAGTGTGGCTTAGATATGAATTTTCACCAGGTCAAACTTGATATTGCAGCTCTGGCTGGAGCAATTTTCATCTAGGATTGCCTTGTATTTAGCTCCATCCATCTTTCTACTAATTTTAACCCAGCTTCTCTGCTCCTACAAAAGAAAAATATTAGAAATACATTAGTTTTGGGATGGTGCATTTAAAGTGACGTGTAGTATTAGTGTTGTATCACAAACTGGATTTTCCACGGAGGCCTAAATGTTTAGCTCAGGTCAGTTTTATGGATTGCTTTCTTTCCACTTCACAGTTATGAGTTAATAATCATAATTAACTCATAATTGAGTTAAGTACTGCATGAAGTGCCAATAAAAAACATTCAATCTAGTGGTTTTCAGGTGAAGTCTTGTGAAACTGTTCAAGTGGACTGAATAGTTTTGCGAGGTACTATGCAGATTGCTTGAATTGGGCTCTGTGGTGCTGTGGCGATCCATTTCAGATCTTCGCCACCTTTCATTAGACTGAAAGGCTCCAAAAACCTGCTGAACTTCAGCAGGATATCGTAAACATGTAAAGATCGGGCAGATAGATGCGATCATTTAAATCAAATCATACAACACTTTGCATTTTGAAAAGCTAGCTTCTTGTGAACATTTACATCTTGAGCTTTTCACCCAGTTAAACATTAATTCGCAGTGGAAATTGTGCAACAGATTAAAAAAACTGGTGAAACTGTTTCAAGGCTCTTGTCAGATTAATATTCTACTAGTGCTGACTTGTCACAGATTAAAGGAGTTTTTCTGTCTTTCTCTCTCTGTGTAATCACTCCAACTCCATTATGCCGATATTGGGGCTCTGTGTGAATCTGCACAATCTGCCTTGTTCTTTGGTGATGAAGTTGAGGTCTACTTTAAATAAAGATGCGAGTCATCACTGTAAAAGCAGAGCTGGACCGCTGCTGAGAATGTACGTCTTTATGTGACATGAACAGCGCTCAAACTCACCCTGTCGTCGCTCTGGAAGGTGACCCTGCGAGGCTCCGTGCGTCCACGGCTCAGCCTGTGCACCATTTTGTCTTTGAGCAGCGACGTGCAGCCAAGGTGCTCGTAGATGGGGTTGGTGGTCATCTTGGCGATGTACTCCGCTGCCTTGGTCTCGATGTAAAGGGTGATGAGGGCATCCGTCACCAAGTCGTGGACGGACTCAAACCTCTTCTCCCCGACAAAGTGCTTCCCGTCATAAAACAATCTGTAGTTGAGGGTCTGGTGTCCAAAGCTGGATGGAAATTCACAAACAGGTGAACAGGTGGTGTAAAAGTCGGGCGCGAAGCTGATGGTGGAGTCAATCGGTTTTGTTTCTGGTTTTGTGGAGGTGTTTGTACCTCAAGGCCAAGGTGTGAGTCCCTGGCTGTCTTTGGCTCTCCCTGATGAGGTATGCGCCCTCTTTGCCTACTAGCAGTTCATCTGCGTATTCTCGAGATATCATCCCATGAAATCTGTTAAATAAACAGAAGCAGGTTTTGATCATCAACAACTTAAAAGATTTACATGGAAAACTCAGAAGAAAAACTTCACATGCCCACTTAAAAAAACAGTTGTTATATGATAAAGGCCTTAAATGATATAGAAAAGCATTTATATCTAAAAAGACAGAAAACAATCAAGTTAAACTCACTCTCTGCCGTAGTACTTGGGTCTGCTCTCCATCTGTAAACCAGAGGAAGAAATATTGGCTGCAGCAGTGTGATATGAAAGCTCAAATTAATAGCTCTGCAAATTGTTCCTTAAAGCCCGCATGAAAGATAAAGGACTTTACACCACAGGCCAGATTATCTCCATCTGGGCCCCCGCGTCTGTTCACAGCTAGCAAACCATAAAGCCCAATCACAAAGTAGGGGAAGATTAATTAGAGGCCGCGCTGGAAAACAGCAGGTAAAAGATGACCAGTTGGAAAGAAATTAATATAAGGCATGTTAGAATAACACACCAGGGTGTAAAAAGGTGTCTGGAGCACAGATATGCGACTGCAAGTATATTTTTTTTCTTCATCACTATGTTTTCTGGTCTTCACAGCACTGTCGAGGGGAAGTCATCTGAGTGAAAGTACACTGAAAGATATATGATTTTTCATCACCTAGAAATTCCTTCTACAGAGCCGGTAGTGGCGACGCGCTAATAGAAGGACTTCTTATAATGTAAAACATAATTTTGTACTGAATTACCAGCCTGCCACTAATCTCACAAAACCAGCCCTAGAGCTTTTACTCTGCTCATCAAAGTGTGGCAGCACTCAAAATAGGATGAGACACGCATCAGTTCTGCTGGGTTACACAATGGAAGATTGGCAGTTCTCTCGGTGGAGACGGTAAAAAGTGCATTAAACTTCACCAGTGTTTTGATAACACAGTTTTCTTCTTCAGCAAAATGTCTGAGTTCTTTGGATCGATCCTTCTTTTCTAGACTGATTAAAAGGCAATCGCTGATATATTTCAGAGTCGGAAGTCCTAAGCATTTCGACAATGTGCTAATTAAATTAATCATTCCAGTTCAAGTAGGTAAGTAATTCTTAAAAGAATGACACAGTGTCATGCCGCTCTTAGCTTCAACAGAGTTTTGATTAGCGGTCCCTGTGGCAAATTAACTACAGGTTGTGTATCAGTATTTTAACTTTCTCTCCGTTAGCCTGAAGTGCCTTCTAAAGGCAAAAAAAAAACCCCAACAGGTTATAGACATGCTTATGTGTGTATAAAAAAGATAAAATGGTTTTCTACTTGGCAATAAAGTGACTGATGACAGATGCCTCTGTGGCGAAATACAGTCAGATTAGATTTACCATAAAGCCCTTTTAAATCCCTGGGTAGGGTGGCGGTTTGTTGGGTCACAAGCTACAGTTCTCTTCCTCACTGAACAAATCGCGACATTAACCTCACCATGTGAAGCCTTAGAAGTTTTTTGGGTTTTTTTATACATTGTGTTTTGGTAGACTAGACAGTGTGTTATTTGTTTTTACATATTTCTCCACTTTCAACAAGGGAGTCATAAAAAAATAATAGAAGCCCTTTAAAAAGTTCAAAATGTCTGGAATTACAAAGTTCAGACAGAATTTACTGAAAGAACAGGTGAGATTTTATTTTTAGGTCAAAAACATGATGTGCTTGACACGCACACATTAAGTTTCACCGTAAATATCTGTAGAAAATCTGTTTTGCCAGCCAATAAAAGGACGACACTTCATTTTTAGTGCCACGAGGTGAATTCAAAGCAGTAGGGAGCCTCTCCCGACAGGTTATTATTTATGATTGGGTCTGGCTTCCAGCTGCCACACTCAATCATTTTCCCAGGAATAAACTCAAGCTTCAAACCTGAAAGTAAAAGCTTAGTTTAATCTCCAGACAGAATGCAGCTCTTGTCTGGTAGACCTGGCTTGTAAAGAGAAAATAAAATGGAGATAAACAAGGCCAGCAGGTGTTTAGGGTGCTTTCGTGCCTAACCACATGTTCAGAGGTGACATTGGGCTTTTCTTCTGACGAATGCAGCAACAGACGCAACATGCACTCCCTTCATCAGTGCCGTAACTCAGTTTTTTCATAAAAACTTTCAATATTCTGTCTTTTTAAGCGCTCGGTTTCAAATTACCAAAACTAGGTCAAGCCTAATTAGTATGTTTGCTGCAGTAGTTTATAACCCATCATGTTTCCAGTAAATAAATTGTGATATTTCCCCAGGTTTTTGGACAGATGATGCAGATATTTATTCTTTTTTTTTCTACGAGCTAAATCATGAACATAACATGAACTCGCTCCAGCTCCCTTCAGCGGCCAGCTTTTTAACATTCACAGATGCACTGACCTCCTGAGGACATGTGATCCTCTTTGGTCTTGGAGCTTCCTGCTGGAGCTGGTACACTGTCAGATAAAACACGCATGTTAATGAAGTTTGTCTGGCCTTCTGAGCCACAAACAGCTCCATGCAGGACATAATTGCGTGCGAGCAGCAGATGTGACAACCAAAATAAACACAGTTAAAACAAAGTTCAGAGGAAACAAACCAAATTTGTTTTGTGGTATTTATAGACAGAGCTATATTGAACAATTGGAAAACAATGTTTCTCAATTAATGGCTTTAAAATAACTGCTCTAAGGAAAATATGTTTTATTAGAATATAAACTATTTGCTTATCTACTTCCACTTGTAAGAATGTGATAAAGGTCTTTTGACATATGCATGTTTTTTTTTTTTGCAGCAGCAGCATTTCCACATTTCAAAATGTTTACAAATCCAATCTTGAATTTCAGTGAATTTTTATGTTGTTTTTAGCAAAGTACTAGCTGAGCTACTACTGGCACCATTAATATTTAATGTAATATTGTTTAGTAATGTTTCATTAATGATCACTTCCAGTTTTTCTGTGACGGGAGGATATAAATGAATCAAATATGTTAGACAAGGATTCATATTCATCTCGTCACCAAACAAACTGAAGGTGGTTGATAACGGAGTAAAAAAACAAAACAAGAAAAAAACCTCCAGAGCTCACTGTTAGAGATCTACAGCAAAGAGTGGCATTTTGAGGTCATCAAGTCTCCATAACAACTACGAGATGCTATCTAAATGTCAACCAGGTGTTTGGGAGACAAGCCAGAAAAAGGCCGTTTCTGTCCCACTATTACAAACATCAAAACTGGGAGCCAGCTAAATGCTAGTGGGACTTTTACTGAATTTGTGTGCTTTGGTTAGGGGTTCACAGGTCTTAAAACTTAATTGAAAATGTTTTGGTAAACTCTGTTTTTTGAACGGTTGTTCCCATGAGACTCCAGTATGAACAGTCAATGACCTCAGAGCCACAAAATTATGAAAAGCTTCATCAGTTGATACAAACATACTTGCATAATATTAAGGATGTAATGCTGTGGGCTTTTTTTCTCTTCTGAATGCTGTAGTAACCTTGTTGGTGCATTACATAATGAACTCATGGCTTATAAAGCCCAATGGTGAATAAAAGTCTGATGTAATCTACCAGCAAACTGATCCACATGTGGCCAAAATCAACAATGATATGGTTGACAAGACATAAAATAAAATCATTTTCATGATCACCTCACCCTTGGGACCTAAATACTATGGATGATCTAGACCAATGAGCAAACAGAAAGGTCAAAGGACCCATCCTTTTTTCATGTACGAACTGCAAACCAGTTCTAGTTAAACAGAAATTTAGGAGATAGTGGAAAAAGGTTTTCTACTGTCTTCAGAAAAAAAAATGATTGTCATACTGCCAAAGTGGATTGTACAAATTAACATCCGGGGGTGAGTTTGTTAAAAAAATTAATTTTTCTTGACATGTTTTTTTTCCTTTTTTTTTTCTGCTGTTTAAATATTTTTGAAACAAATGGTCAGTCAGTGTTTTCTGAATTGCTAAGCATTAGATTATAATGCTGCAATAAAATATGAATTCATTTTAAGGCATTTAACACATAGAATGGAGTGTGCTATGGATCAGGGTGAAGAGTGTGTAAATTACAGGACATGAGTGATCAGGGTGAAAAGAAAATCTAAATGCATTACGTCAATTAAGGCTGAATTTATAGTTGAACACATTTAAACACAATCTTTCATTTTCAAAGCAGAGACATTTGACTTGTGAATGTAGAAAACCATATAATATGCATTAGATGCAGTGCACTTAAAATACTCAGGTTATGCTCAAATCAGGAATGCCAAAAAGAAATATGGCACCAACTCAGTGCCGTTTTCAGCAAACCACAAGTCAAAAATCTGTTTGGAATAGAAATGAAACAATCAGTTACAAACTGTGAACTTCTGCTCACTGCTTGCAAACTGTATCTTTTTCACAGAGTTTTCTATACGCGAGATACGCCATTTTCATGAAAAAAACAAAACAACCAGTACTACCTAAGAAATCACAGTGTGTGGCTCAGCTCTGCCCTCACTGCAGCAGATTCTCTTGGCGGGGGGAAGGAAGGCTCCTGACTGTGAACTTTCATGTTTTGTCAAGCTGATTTAAGCCAACCTGTAAGATCTGGACACCATCCACTGCTGTGACACTGACACCTCTAAAAATACCTCCGGAGAGAACCAGAAGAATCTGATAGCAGGCTTTATAAAAGGAGAAAAAAATCAAATAAACAGAAATATATCAGCTGCAAAGACTTGAACAAACTAGTTCTAGTTAAACTGAAATTTGGGACATAAGGGTAGAAGGTTTTCCACTCTATTGCATATCAAACTTGCTCTGGGGAGTTAAATTGTCTCCCACATGAAAAAAGCAACACATTGTGTACTAAAATGGGTCCTCTGACAACTCTATTTTAGCTTAGCCTTTCAGCAGGTGGAAAATCTTGTTTTCCTGACTGCTGGTAACCTATTTTACACAGAAAACAGGAATCTGCTGCTTTGCATTTGTGTATGTGGGCGAATGTGTCTGACTGTGCACCTTTTGTGCAGAAGAAAGAGCAGTTTCTAATTTTACCGAGAAAAACAAGACCTGAGTCTTTACAGCACAGGAAGTCAGTGTAATACGTTTCTCCCCAAAATTATGTAAATGTCAGGTTCAAAGCTTTTGCAGAAAATTAATAAATACTCACAGTACGACTTCCATATGGGTGGCTGATAGTCATCAGGATCTGGAAAATATAAAAAACAAACCAGGGTTTCGTCATGAATATATTAGTAGTGTTTATAATACTTTTCATTAAATATCTCAATCTCCCTCTTCTCCCAAGCGTATTAAATATGAGCCATTTATTATGATTATATGCCACTGGTGTTTCTCTCTGTCATAATTATGCATCAGGCTTCACGCTGTGCATCTGCCTGTAGTTGGGACGCGCCGCCTCTGATCAACGCTACAAACACAATCAATATGCGGCGCACGCCTGTGTGCCTTTATGCACACCTGATCTGTATTAAACAGTGGCAGGAACCTGAAAACGCAACATCTCCGCTGCGATAAAAGCGGAAACACAGCAATCAAAGCAGGGGGAGAGGTAATTACAGCGAGACCGTCTCCTGGGAAAATGCAGTGAGTTATGCTTGTGTGAACACTTACGGATTACATGATGGAGTGCGCTTTTTGCATTAGATTAAAGAAGGGAGGAGATGGAGTAAATGCCCCGGGGCAAGTTGCAGTTTAACGTCATGTCTTAATGACTCTTGCCGCTCTAACAATACATCACCCTCTACTAGCGGCAAATGCTGTAGTGTGTCATCTTACATTGACTGCTACGGTGCTGGAGACAGGATTTTAATCGCGTAACAGCACATTTCTCAGCACGAAGTGGGACGTAGAATTGTTACTTCCATCTGTGATTTCCAGTTAGCTTAAGGAGAGTCTGACTTTCCTGTTTTCAAAGTGGTCAGGAAAACGACTTCTCTGCTGGGTTTCAGAAGATCTTCCAGCAGTTTTATTTGGACTTTGTCTCTCTTTTATCTGCAAAGAAGAGTGGGCCGAAATTCCTCCACAGTGAGGTAAAAGACTCATTCACAGTTACCCGGTTATCTCAAATGCTTAACAGGAACTGTTTCCACCCAGGCTGGCACATGAAGTTATTAGGAGTTGGAGCTGGCTGGTTTGTGTAGCTTTTATCTTTTAATGAATAAAATCATTATTTGAAATCTGCTTTCTTCTGGGGGGTTGCTCAGGATAACTTTTTCCTGATATTTAAATGTGTTTGATGATCTGAAACATTACCATGTCACCAAAAAGAACAAACAAACAAAACAGAAGAGTCCTATAAGAGGGCAATTTCTTTTTACATGTCACTGAATAAACAGAAAAGTCTAAGAAAACATATATTTAAAAAGAGCGTAAGACAGAAATAGAAATCACGATCACTTTGTTTTTCATTTCATCATAGTATCAGTAGGTGGCATCGATGTAAATATTACAAAATGAAATTTCAAAACCTGAAGCTCATGACCCTGGAAATAATCTATGGCTACCACTTCAAGGCCATTCAGCCCACAGCTTCTTCCCACATCTGGCTCACTTTGTCCTGAGCCAGATGTGGGAGAAAAACAAAACAAACAAGCCCTTATGGTAGCACAGAAAGTAAAAGTGGGTAAGTCTAAAGTGTAATTTGTGTTCTAACTAATAGGGTGACCTTATGTTTTATGCTTTAATAAGGAGTTTTTAATCGAAAGTTAAAAGTGTAAACTGCAAGTATAATTAAAGTCGGCAGAGTGTTTACCTGCTTTACAAAACGAAAGTTTACAATCTTATGGTCAGATGGGATGTTTTAGTTCTGTGTGGGTTTATTGTGGGATTCTCTGGTTGGGTTTCTATTGCAAAAACCAACCAGGGCTCTGCTGTTAAGCAAATGTGCTTTACTTTGACTCCAAACAATCACACACACAAAAAAAAACCTCTCAGGTGCTCAGTTGGCCTATTTCTATTTGCAAATATCAAGGAGAAGTGGCAAATGGACGCATGGTCAGAATGGAACATCCTGGGGTAAGCGGCATCATTTCCTGCCTCGACCTCATCTACTGATCATGAACCGGGGTGCCCAAGTCCATTCTTCGAGAGCTGCCATCCTGAAACCATTAAATGCCATGAAATGCCTCATCAGCATCTTTTAACTCTTCAGAGACCTGCTAACAAGCTGCTTATTAGATTCAGGTGTGTAGGAGTGAAGATGCATCTATTGGTTGCAGTGCAATAGATCTAGAGGACTGGACTTTGGCACCTGTGGTCTTAAAAATTAACATTATCACAATTTAATATCACATCTACATTGTATGGGAGAACGCTTCAAATACAAAAATGTCTTTCTGAGGTGCTTTTGTTTGTCTGCTCTGGAATGTGGGAGAAATTTGTTGACACAACCAAATGTAGAAATCAAGATCTTCTCTCGCTGGAGATAAAACGCTCAATCTGCATACTGAGTCCCACTGTGGAAAGACTGCAACACGTTACAGCTGCAAAGTCGCCACCAGAACTGATGGAGCCGTCAGAGAAGATTGTTTCATATTCAGTCTGATGTACTGCAGCTTGTTGCTAAGGCTTCCCAGGAGTGTTTCTATGCTTTAGGAACGATCTGCAAAATCACTCAGGAAAACCATCGGAAGCAAGTTAAACAGAAAAAAAAAAAGAAAAAAAAGATGTTACGAGGGATCAGGAGAAACACTGTCGCTGTGTTTCACAGGTGTATATATGAACAAAGAGCTCAACAAAGCACTGAGGTACTTATCATAATCACTGAAAAAGAACAGCAGTCTGTAAAAATCAGCACCAGTTAGTTTTTATGATACTCTGACTGGGTTTATCTTACTTTTACAAGAAAATTTTGGATATTTTTCCACTTTGACATCGCTTCTTCGCACCAATAGTTCATAGCTATTTCTAAAACCTAGTCATCACAGTAATGGAACTTAATCAGTAAAAGCAATAGATGTAGAGCAGTACCACCTGACAAGGCAATGAAGAATAAGTATACGCCATTTACATGGGGACCTCTTTACCAAAATGCAGGTTTTTGTGAGTTTTTGTAATCTTCCTTTAGCCCTTTTTGGTCCTATGACATTTTCTGTGTTTTTATTTTTGCAGCTTTGTTTATCCAAATGGCATGAAAAAAAGATCGGAGTGTACGTTTTGGGAGAATTTTGTATTTTTCAGGATTCCATGTCTCTTCTGCAATTTTGTACCACTGACGCCCATTTGAAGTGCAGTTTTTGATTTCTGCTTTCATTATTTGGTTTTTCATTCACCAGTGAGACGACATCTATTTAAAATGGGTTTTTGTATTAAAACAATAAACAAAATTAATAAATAAATAAACTTTGACAACTTCTTAAAGACATTCTATGACACTAGAAGTGGAGAATGTGATTCGCTGAATTTCAAGGCAAGAATTAGAATGAGGAACATTTGCACATGGCAGTGTTGCTGGTGCCAGACGGGTTAGTTTGTGTAATTCAGAAATTGCTCATCTACAGTGATTTTCATGCACAAGTATCTCTGGGGGTTACAGAGAATGATCCAGTAGAGTCAAATATCCAGTGAATGCCTTGTTGATTATCAACAAAAACTGCTCATTACAACCGAGTTATGCTGAATATTATCTCTGAATGCACAATGTTAAAGCAGATGGGCTACAATAAAAACTGGGTCCAACTCCTGGCAGCAAAAAAACAAAACAGGAAACAGTGAATACAAATCACTCATTTGCAAAAACATTCTCTGGTCCAATGAGTCTTAATCTGAAGTATTCAGATGGTAGATGAGAATGTGGTGAAAACAGCAGGGACACACATGAATCCCACTGCCTGCCTGGGTATTCCCTCTGACCACGACCATACCAGTATGCTACTTCCGAAAGGATTACCATTTCAGAGTAAATAATCTTAAACAATTTCAGATGATCTAAGTGCAACACAGCATCTTCAGGATGTGTGGAAACGAGAAATTCACATTATGACCAACAAAGGAAAACATCTGCAGCAGCTGTGTGATGCTATCGTGTAAAAACGGACCAAGATTTTAGAGGAACGTTTCAGACATCTTGCTGAAGCTGTGCCATGATTAAAGAAGTGTTGAGCTATTTGCAAGGTCTACCTAATTAGGTTGCCGGTGAGGACACTAAAACGGTGAATGTTCAGCCAAAGTCCAAATAAAGACATAGAGAAACCGTCAGATCTGCTGATCAAGTACATTTTAATTAAATCAAATAAAACAGGGTGGTCAGAAACATAAAAATGAAAGGGGTGACTTTAAGCTTTCATACCAGGCTGAGGAAACTCACACTTGGCTCTATAGCTACGTGCGGCTTTGTCTGAGTGAATGCAAAAATGCATCCTGGCAGAGAACTTCTGAGCTTCTGAAATGTCCGCTGTGGTTTGAAGCTGTGTAGATGACATGAAATGACAACTGGAAAAAAAAAAAAACAAGAGGAGACAATATAAACCAGCGTCTGCCTTTGGATACCAAAAACATACAAATTCAAGGTACAGTACTACATTTTTCTCTTCCTATTTATTGATGGAACACACTGCACTGTGGGTAAAGACTTCCGTTTTTATTTTTTACATTTTCTTACTTAAAGCCGTATACCCTTCAGGTGATTAAATCCTTGGTTCTTTTTTGATATAATAGTAAACCTTAATTCCTAATACGGTCTCTGCTATTCTGCAGAGATATTTAATGGACATTGTCAGCAGTGAGTCATGTTTTTTCCTGAGGATACATGTTGTTCATGCAAAGCATTCCTTTGCCCTCGCGAGCAGATCCGTGCCGCACCTCTCTGGCCAGAGGGGAAAAAAACACAAAGCAGGGCGGGAATTGGATTATGGAAACCAGTGAGCACTTGTTGGATGCGAGCAGTGATGCTCGCAAACTAATTACTCATATAAATTGCATCAAAGCTCAAAATGTTATTGTTCTCACTTTGATCATTGCAACTGCGCTTGCAGGAGCATTCCTCACTGCTGTTCTCTGCATGCTTGAGTGGCGGTCGGGTGCGTGTTTATTCATTTTTTTTTATCAATATATACATTCAAACCGCCTTCAAGGTCTGGTTGCTGGTGAGTGGCCAGCGTGCCTCAGAAAAATCTATTGTCTTAACACTGAAGCTTTGTCACAGTGCACCGCGCTGGCAACAGCCTGCAAGATTTATTTCACTGCGGCTTATTTAAAGAATGTGATTTCACCTGGTCGCCTGCCAAACGTTCTCTTTTTCGATCTAATTCTTATTAATGACGGACGGCATTCCGGTCTGGAGCAATGCCTCGGCTTTCGCCGCAAAAAGAAAGAGCTTCTTCGGGGTTGCTTCATTCTTAGCCCTTCTCATTCAAAGACACACACACACACACACACACACACACACACACACACACACACACACACACACGGGCAGCCACATGAACGCAGATGAATCCAAAATACATCAAAATGAATTTCTGAGTAGTTTAGGGTTGGCATGTCGGGATTGCTGGGAATTTATAAATCTGGAGCAGCCAGAGGGTTGTACCCACCAAAAATATAACCATTTTTTTGAGCTCCACTCCATTACTCACCAGTGACAAGCACGTAATGCAATTGTTACCAATGGCTGTTTGCTCTGATGACAAAGAGAGTGCGCTATGAATTGAGATCATGCTGTAGGAACTTTGTGCCCTGAGAGAACGTCTGCTCTTGAAAAATGTTTGACTTTAGCAGAGAGAGAGAGAGAGAAAAAAAGAGAGAGCTGACACACGCAGCTCAACGTGTGAAGAAGATGGGTGATATTTGGTAATGACATGGGTTGTTAGGCTAACCAGTGAGGAAGAAGCCATTACTTAAAAACGCAACATAAAAAGGATGGTATGCAATTTGCAAAATCCAATCAGGGAGAAAGACCATAATTTTTCCAAGGCCTCTCCTGTGATCTGAAGAAGCTAAAATTGAAGTGTTTGTCTGTTCTTAAATTTGCGACGAAAAAAAAAAAAGGGAGCAGTCTGAGTCTTCTAAATTGACAATGCCTAAAGATGACCTATATAGTCTTTTTTACAGTGTAAATGTTTTGGAGTGGGTTTCACAAAGCCGCGATCTCAGCCCTGTAGACAAATCTGTGGTCAGTGCTGCCTCCGTTACACCTGCTCTGTCTGGAGGAATGAGCTAAACTTCTGTCAAACTATTGTGAGAAGGTTAGGTTAGGTGCTCACCAAAACCCGTTACGTTATGTAACTGAAAATGAAAAATGACTCTAGCATTATTGGGAAGCTGACTGACTAAATACTTACAGAAAGCACACATAGATTAATGACAAAAGCTATTCAGGGTGATTTAATTTGGCTTAACTTGGGCAGACAGAAAATGTTTATTCTTTTGCAATGCTATTATTTACCATCAACTTGATACAAAGCACCTTCTTTCGTCGTTCAAAGGCAAGCATTTTTGGCAAGAACAGACAGTGCTAACAGGTTTAGGAAAGCAACCTGTCTCTCCTTAAATTTACTCTGTCGATATGTACATCTGCAACTGGTTGAAGAATCTCAACAACTCCCAGCAGTTCTGTGAACGACGCAATGAGAGCACCAGGGGAAAATATCTAAAGTCTTTGAAAGACCTGCTTAGTGTCATAAATAATGCAAACTTTATACACATCTGTAGGGATAAATAGATTGTTTCATAATCTATCCAGAGACCAAGGTTGCAGATCTGCATGATTTCACTTAGACATTTTATTCTGAGAATCAAATCATTCCAATTGAAAACATACTTTTCTTGTGATATTTACCGCTTACTGGACATTTATTAAAATAAATTCCATGACTGGCGTGTGGAAAATAACAACCTGGAGTTTATCTCCGAGTTGCATGCAGACCATCGGCACAGACAGCGATTCAGTGGGGTGCAGCTGAACTGCAGCAGGGAGACCATCTGTGCAATACACAGTTTCAAAATAAGACTGTTTGCACTGCGAGCTGGGCAGAAAATGTTTTGTTTTTTGTTTTTGCATAAACCATGAAAAGAGTTTGTGCAGAAAGTATGCAGTTAAGCTGTTTACAGAAATACAAATGTGTTCGGTTAAACTAAAACTGTCATATGACGACTTGACTCCGATACTTCCTTGTTTTTCCACGCATATGTTTTTATTATCTTCCCCATATTAACCAGAGCAACACTGGAATACCTCTGGGACAACCATACTTCTTTGCTGATGCTACAAAACATGCAGGTAATTTGTGCAAGTCGCTCGCTGCACATGACAGAAAATCCTTTCCCACATGATTTATTGTGGGGGCGAGGGGGAGAATTATGGAACAAAAAGACATTGAGAGCTGCAGCCTTTGCCAGAAACATGTTGAGCAGTCAGCATCACTGTAATACATAGCTGCAATTCTGCCTCCCCAAACAGATATGTCACTTAAGGCCAGGAGCTGAAACCATTCCTTGATGCCCTGTTCCTTGATTTGTTTTCCAGCATTTATTTCCAGTAGGAGTCTGGAAAATGGTATGCTGGTGATACAGTACAAGTTCCCATCATATTTATGCCAAATAGGCAGCGGGAATACTGCCGATGTTGGCAAATATATATTACCCGAGAACTAAAGACGCCACAGCATGTATCTAGTTGTCATCCAACCTTACGGTATGTACTATTCACTCTTTGTTTAGATGTGAATCACAGATGCATTTTAACTCAAGGTCCTTCCTACGTCCGGCTTCATTATCTGAACACTTCTCAAACATAAATGAAAGTCGAAGGGCATTGCTAAGAAAGAAACTGATAAACAAAAAAAAAAGACAGACCATACAAGGTCTAAGTAAAAAGTTACCAAAGAGTGATAAAGAAAACTAAACTCAAAAATCCATTTATATGCAATGGTTGCTAAAGATGAAAGTAATAAGAGTGAAGGTTCCAACTCTATTAAGAGTTTATAAGGTGAAGATTTTTATTTTACTATCTGAGAGGAGGAAATAAAGAGTCTGGGACCAATAGCCTCAAGATTGACATGCTATTGAGGTACCCAAAGTGTTCTTTTGAAAGCCCAGTATTCCTGTAATGCACCACAGTGGTGAAAGACCACTTTTGACCCAATAATCCTCAGTTTGTTCACTGAGTGGGTGGGGCTAAAGCAATGTCAACAAACTGCCACACAGATATCTGCAGCAATGTTCCCTGATGATGCACAAAATGTCTGGTGCAGATCAGATGACATATCAGGGAGATATAGCTGTTCTAGGAGGTACAGTGGAGTCAAATAAACCTGTTGGCTTTTAAGAGCTTAACAAAGATCATTTATGTCTAGCTTGGTGCAAATGGGATGATGCATGTGCAAGGTAGAGCCAACTATATACAAATAACGAAGAATTGGATTTCGCCATTCTAACACGCCCGCATGGTCCAGCCACCAGCCATTGTTAAGCGAATGATTCGGCGTCATGTTGTTCTGTCATCAGACGCAGCTTGAAATCTGTATGAATCATAGAGTAAAAGGAAGCCAGCCAGCAGATAAACAGGTGATGTCACATATTGACCATGTGAATGTGATGAGTGCTGGTCTGTTGTGACACACACAAAGACGCATGCAGCTGGGAGCTTGTGTGTGACAGCTATTCCACCTAAATGTTTTTTTGTTGTTGTTGTTTTGTTTGTTTTTTTGGTGATTGGTCAGATTTTGAGTCTTGGTTACATCCACATGCTCTGATGCAGCAAAAACCTTTTGATATATATTTTTTTTATCTCAATGCCTCAAGATTGTGTTGAGTGACTTTGAAGTCTGCATGTCAAAAGCTGTATGAGTTTGCTCAGATACAACATGGGTAAAAGGGACAAAATGGTTGCTTTGATCCAAATTGGCCGACCTCCTGCTGTGTTTGGACGATAACTCCAAGAGACTTTTTTTTAATACGCTGCATGTGTATTGAATTTCACAATAGGTCAAAGCGTGGCTTTGGGCTGATTTCTTAAAAATTTCTATGAGGCACTGTTAGGGAATTAGGCCACGTCCACCAAATATCGGACTGCGTTCCTATTGGTGGGTGGATAGGGATCAATCACTGTGAGTTTGGTGCAGCTCAGCAGAAATATGTGGAATTTAGAGCTAGGCGTATGGCAACAACGTGACACCCTCCAGCAAAAACTCCTTGTACTTTAAATCATGTGAGTCTTCTGACACAAGACAATCTTGACCAGCTCAAGTGGGTCGGAGATGGAGCTTTTCAAGAAAAAAAAAAAAAAGTCACTTCCTGTTCCGAGGTGGTGGGGCTTTGATGATGTCAGCATATGACCACAGAGTATCGTTTATCATCCAACATGGTTGACTCATACCAAGTTCGGTCCAGTTCGACCTTTCTGTGTCAAAGTTATAGTGTTTCATTTGCATTGGTGGGTACGCCTGAGTCGCTGCTTAGTCGTGCCCCTTACACATGCTCAAAAAGTCGAGATGTTGACAACTTTTAATGCCCCATCCTTAAACTGTATACTGACCAAAGATAAAGCTGATACCTCAAAATCCCTAAGAGAAGTTTGTGAGAGTTTGCGGTGTGGTAACAAGAAGAATTGCCTAAATTTGAAGTTTGTCTCAAAATGGCCACATCGTTGTACGTTTTTGGACATAACTTCAAGACACTTTTTTCTTAATTTAGGGGGCTGGATCTACTTCTGTACCAATTTCAGATTTCTGCGATATATGGTTTGACCGCTCTCAGTTTAGGGGGCGCTGTAGAGCAGTTTGGCTACACCCACTTTTGATTCCATTGGAATCCAAATATTTCATGAAGGGAACAATTATTGGTGAAGTTTGGTGAGTTCTTGAATATGTTAAGGCCTCCACATGAAGAAAAAACATGGCAAATGCAAAGGGCCTTTGCAGTGCTCTCGCCTATTGGACCTAAATATAGCGTCACGCAAATTCATCTGTCATCCCTTGTATACACATGCTTGTCCTTGCAGGGTCATGGGATGCGGCTGGTGCCTATCTCCAGCATGCACACACTCGCATACCTAAGGACAGTTTTGGAGAGACCAGTTAACCTAATAATCATGTTTCTGGAGGGAAGAACCTATAAACATGAATGGGGAGAATATGCTAACTTTCTTTCGGAAGTTCTTCTTGGCCGGGTTTCAATTCAGGGCCTTTTTTTTTGCAAAAAATTAAAAAATAAAACAGTGATCCTCCATGCAGACTGTCACACAAAATATAGAAAAAAAACCTCACTACTGATTTATCTAAAAATAAAAATGAATAAAGGTAGCTTGTAGGAGTTTAATATGAGTTTTTTTCAAGGAAATGTGTTTCAAACATAATTTTAAAAAAGGAGAATTTGTTTGCATGCTCTAAGCAAAGAGGTGGATAAAAGAAGCCAGAAAACTGAAAATTATGCCTCTGCAGTTATGGTACTTTCACGTCTGCGCCATGGCACCAATGCACCCACATACCATCACAGACGCTGGCATCAATACATCCCTCCGATGAAAACCTGAATCATAGTTTTCATGTTTTGGAATGTAGAACCCAATGTCCACCCCTCCCTGCCTCCTCCAGCAAAGTAAACTGAAACAGAGTCATCTGACCACAGAGCACATGTCCACTGTTTTTCTGTCCTTCCGAGGAGAGTGTGCTCTCAGAGACCTCAGCAGTATTTCTGCTCCGAGGGGTTATGCAGCTTTCTCCCTGTGTAATTCAGTTTCAGGTTACATTTCTGCGTGTAGCAGCGGATTGTGCTGAGTGGCAATGGTTTTTTTTCCAAGGTTCTTCCAAGCCTGTGCGGTTATATTGATCTGTCACAGGATGCAGCGCTTCCAGGGCGCCCACGTGGGCATCCACCAACTGATGTTCAAAAATCTGATTCTGCAAATTTTTTTTTGCACTAATTTACTAGATTAACTTATTCATGCCATTTTCTTTTTATTTTCTTTTTTTTTGCATTACAGTTTCCTCTTAGTATCCCATCATCCGAGACACTAATTACAAATTTAAGTTTGATTTTTTTTTTAAATACACCATCCTCTAAAGTAAAAGCTTTTAAAAAAAACATTGCAGGATAGACTTATTATGACAAATAGATACACTACACCCACAGCACTCAGTCTGCAGCAGAATAGATGACCTTATATGGAGCAGGAACTGAGGCTCATTTTTCAGACGTATATATTTTTCATAGACAAGATTATTTAAATGCATCTAACTGCCAAACAGCTCTGTAGGAAAATAATGATACCCTTGCGACAACCACTCCATCCCTGGCAGCAGTGCAGCTTGTAACCCCTGATAATTATATTGAGAGCCCAGCAGTAATGACAACCTTCCGATACCGCAGAAAGAAAAGACTTTCCCCTTAAAGCAGCAGTGGTCAAAAAGGCCGTTTTTTTGTTCAGAATGCACACATGAGATAATGTTTCGTGAGGCTTGTGGTTATAGTGCAGACTGTATCAGCTTGGAAATGAGTGAGTGTGTGTGTGTGTGTGTGTGGTGTGTGTGCCGCCCACTGGGCTGTACCTCTGGAAATGTGATGCTGCCGTGTGGTCTACTCAGGATAGCGAGACAGTAAGAAAGTAAAACAAACACCGAGCGTGCTATGCAGTGTTCTCACACATTTTTACTTGTGACAAACCGAAGATTTTTTTTTCCCCAACATTCAATCTAAATAAACTCCTATAT